>NC_064849.1:77044203-77344203 GCF_024139225.1 Suncus etruscus | reverse complement strand
CTATAGAAAAAATAACCAGATAGTGAATTTTTTGTGTAAAGAAAGAAAAATTTGGGCAAGATACATAGTGCAATGAATAAGGAGCCTTATTTTCACATGCTTAATGAGGTTGCTACGCACACAATACATATGGTTCCCTGAGCCATTATAGGATATTGTTTGAGCACAATGCCAATCATAGGCCTTGAACAGCTGCATGTTCCTAAAAAAAAAAAAACGGAGTTTGTCAATATGTACATACATTTTTATATATAAACATATATAAATATTTATACACAAATATATATATAATACTAGATATGGAAAGTGTGAAACTGTAAGAACTTGAAAATTGTTTCCTTAGGTATATTTCATGGACTGCATTCTCACTGTAAAAGTTGTTGGGTCAGAGCTAGCAGCCCAATGATAAGATAAAGAGACCACCTGGCAATGCAAATCACAAAGTAGGTTTTTATTTGCTTAGCTAACTAAGGGTCCAAGATTTCCACCTGTCCCTTGAGTCATTTTTCTACTCGGGTTATATAGATGTAGAGCATCAATCTAGACCCACCCAATTACTTTCCTATTGGCACCTGCTACATTTCAAAGAATACATCTTTCATTCCATTAGGTCCCAAGTAATATTACAATTCAGACAACCTGTTGCATAGTAACAGATGTTGATGTAAGTGTCCTCTTTGTATATCTCCCATCCTTATACCCACATGGAACATCCCAGCCATCTGGTCCCAACTTATAAGTCTCCCTTTGTCTCCAAATCTTATCTGAAGGCCACATTCTCACAAGCTAACAAACTAACAAAGGGAGTATACAGAAACAGTTTTATCAAAAGCAGAAACTTTCCTGGGGAAAGTGGAAACCTCAGGGTTCTACATTGTAATTTATATTACTTTAGTATAGTGACAAAAATAGAATTAGATAGGGGTCCAGAGCTGTGGAGCAAGTGGTAAGGTGTCTGCCTTGCCAGCACTAGCTTAGAACTTACGAAGGTTTGATTCCTAAGGCGTCCCATATGGTCCCCCAAGCCAGGAGCGATTTCTGAGTGCATAGCCAGGAGTAACCCCTGAGCGTCACTGGGTGTGGGCCCCCTCAAAAAAGATAGTAAAAAGCATATAATTAAATAAATATTATATACATATAGCCTACAATATTACTTAGAAATAATATACATGAAAAGATGGTTTTCAAGAATGGGAAGAAGGGAAAGCTGTTTGCAACTTGAAAGACTTATGCAAGAAATAGATAATGTATTGGGAATTTTAATTATAGACAATATAGATTTTGCATTTTCCTTTCCAAACAAAAAGGTGAATGTTAAGTGTGTAAATGTCTCTTATGAAGGCATAGAGTCTAGTGGAAGATTCAATTTTACCTTGTGTTTGTTATTTTTAAAGTAATCATAAAGTAATGAATATCTATAAAGGCATTTCATTCAATGTCACTACCACCTTGTAGTGGGAGTTTAATTTCATTAGCCATGTATTTTTTTGTATGAGAGTATTACACCATTTCTTTGAAAAAGTAAGAGAAATAATGAGGTTGGGGAGGTTGAAAGATTATATATAGTACCACTTAAAGGAATGACCTTTTTTTCTGTAAGAATTTTATTTTTAATATTTTGGGAAGAAATAAAGCTAATTAAAATGCTGTTATATTCTGAAAAAAAAAGTACATGAAATAAGACATCACAAAGCACAGGGCTTTAAAATAACTAGTGTATATAAAGTGAAAAATATTGGTGCTATTTTAAATATCTTTGGGCAGCATTAATATCATTGTATTTTAAATGTTATAGGTTAGAAAGACTTGAAATATGAATCTATGTTTTCTGGTAAAGTTAACACCAAATTAAATACTACTTATTTAATGATTTTAGGACAATGACATAGGAGTAAAATAACAATTTTCTACTATTAGGTCTTGAAATGTGAGCTGTTTGTCTTTTATATTGTTTAAATAAAATTTATTCTTCAGATGGTTTGTTGTGAGAAATTTCTCCTCAGAAAGAATATGTTTGATGCATATGAGTAGAAAAACAACATATCTATCAATTCTGTATCAAAGCTTCATTTCTTTAAACTATATCATGGTGTTAAAATTAAACTTCTTTATTTATAATAGCTATGTATTTTTGAGCTTGATTTTTGTAAGTTCTTAAAAGCTTTACTTAAATTGCTAAAGGGAAACTCACATAAATAAAATTTTATTTAAAATGAAATTTACTAAAACATATTTATGTTTAAATTTTTAAAGCTAGATTTATATTAGATCATGTTAATACATTAAAAGTCTCTTGATAATATTTGGTCTATGAACAAAATGAACATTTAACTGTGCACTGTTAATTTCATTGTGGTGATTAATAAACCCTGTCACTATGCATTTATACACCAGCTATTTCAGGGTCGCATTTATTGCTTGCCTTTTTTCAAATTGCCTTTTCATCAGAGCCATTTAACAAATGTTAAATTTCAAAGACAGATAATAGATAATTGCAGACATTTAAATGATGGAAATTAATTTGATTATAATAAAACATCAGGTAAATTAAGATTATGTCTATACAAGACAGTTATTCTAAACTAAATTTTATTCTTAGATAATAAATATGTCTTCCCTCATACACTACCCAAACAGTTATCTGTTCAGAATTTAATGCAGTTTTTAAATAAAGGTTAGGTGTGTTAATTCTCATCATTCATCTATATAGATCTGAAACAAACCTCCCAATAAAACACTCTAAATAGCAGAATTGTATTAAATAAAGTCGCAATAAATCTATATAAAGTAAACCATTTACTATGCCTGTAAGAAAAATTACTTAAAAAAACAAGAACCTGATCAAAATGATAAAATATTATCCACCTAAGTCTTAATTATTAACAAATAAACAAGAGTGTTTATACTGTAATTATAAAATTTAATTATCAACTATAAAATTGTATATAATTACTGTAGTACCATTAGTCAAGTATTAAATAAATGTCTTCCAATAAAAACTCTTCTTATGATTGGTCATCTGCAATATATATGAAATTGAAGATTTATAAAAGCTCTATAATTTTAGAATTTCTAGAAATTTTATAAATAGTCTTATAGTAGCTCCTTATTTGTGACTGAATTTGAGCCATAAAATTACAATTTTTTGTCTAATCTTAGATCTAACATAGATAATAAAATTACATTTCACATGTACATTTTTGGATCAATTATCAATTATGACAGTATAATTCTGCATCTCTGTCTACACCATGATGATTCCAAATATCAAGCTTCCCTCATCTATCATATTATCTTTAATTATCTTTAGAGAGCTTGCTTACCCATCTTATCTTTTACCTTATAGATGATCACTCTTTCATTCTTGACTATTTTCATTGCTTGAGTAACTTTTCTGGTTTTACTTAGTTTCTTTCACATGTGAGTAGAACTCATTAGATACCTGTCTTTGTCTTAATTCACTTTGAAAAATGCACTGGAAGTCCATCCATGTTGTCATAACTGTCAATATTTTATCTTAATTTAATAGTTGAGTTTATTCTGTCTCATATATACCAAATTTTTGTTGATGGGGATTTCACTTGCTTCAAAATGTTAACTATTTTAATAAAATTACAATAGAAAATGAAGTACAATTATTTCTTGAGTTAGTGGTATGAAAATATATGTTTAATCATATGCTATAAGATAATTCCTTTACATTCTTATCAAATATTTGGCAATATCAGCAATATTATGTCAGCCAGGAAAATATTAGTTTTTATTTAGTCAAAATTCCTAGGAACATTAAACAGAAAATAACTACAATTTATATATCTCACTTGATATTTATAAGAAAATAAATACTCTATTCAGCATTTTCACCATATGTGATATTAGTAACATTTTGTTCCTTTTAGTTGTGGCTGATTTACTTTAATTTTAATATTTTATATAAATAAGTTGTGATGATTTATTATATTTTTTGCAGTTCCCCAGAATGAAGGTTTTTGACTACATCAATGTCTTTTCGTAGAGCAGTCGTTTGATATTTTGTTTGGTAAAGATTAAACATACTGAACTAAACTAGTAGTGTTCTATATGATTATCTACACTTTTACCTGATTAAATCATGTTCAGAAGAATTTGGGTATAACCACAATAGTCACGATATTTGCCAAAAAACATAGTGTTTATTTGTTTTCCCCTATCAGTTTTCACTTATATCTAGGCTCTAAATTAGCTTCACATTTAATATTGCCAGAATATTTTATCTATGATATATAATGATCTTCATAGAGAATACACCAATCATTTCAATGTAACCTGAGACTTAAGAGAAACTGAAACACAATGCATTAAATTGATCTTTTAAAACTACCTTGAAAGGCAATGGCATTTTATTAATTGAGGCATTTTCTTAAAATAACCACTCATGTGGTTTTCAGAAAAAAAAACTTCTAAAATTATAATGAGGATCTTCTGACTTGCTTTGGCTTCTCTCTCTCTCTTTTTTGGCATAGCTATTATATTAGTAGTATTTCAATTTTCTATTCTTTAATCTTCACTCAAGGACAGATGCCATGTCTTCCACCTTGCACAGACTCTTTCTTTATTCTTCTTATTAAATAAGCATCACAGGAAAATCTTCAAACATCTTCAAAGAAAAGAGCCTTGTAAATAAAAAGATAGTTTGTAACCTTTGGGGTTTTCTGCGGATAATACTTTTGCATAAAAGAGCTTGTCTTTGGTGCTATCTCCTTTCTCTTTTAATAATGTCAACCTTTAAAAGAATTATCAATTATAGGTAATTCATCTTGCCCCTTCAAAGTGACTTCTTCTATTTCTAAATGTGATTTTATAATACTGTGTTAAATGCTTATTCACATAAAACTGGTTCTGCAATATAAGATTATTCTAAAAATATATTAGTCCAATAGAAATGAGGAATTTTGGAATGTTGCAATAATTACTTTTTATCCCTAATTCTAGAATACATTTTATTTTTAATATAAAAATAAAAGCTACAGAAAACAACAGATCTCTATGAAATAAGACGAAGCAAACAAGATAAAAATCTCACAAAATAAAAGTAAAAAATACACTTTCAGAAATTGTATTTTAACAATTCAATAGGCTAAAGAGACAGTAAATATGTAAAGTTATAGGATGTAACTTATAATGAAGTGTAAACATTTGAATTAGAACATTTTTCTTATTTATATATTAAATGATAATAAAGCAAATCATAAAATTTATTTACAAACCCATTATTTCTATTAAGATAGATGTAGATAATGTTATGTATCTATATATAATGCATATATAAATACATACATATATATATATATAAATACATACATACGTGCATTATATATATATAATTATATATTATATATATATATATATATATATATATATATATATATATATATATATATCCTCTAGGATGGGATAATGAATTTCTGCTTTTTACAGCAATATATGTGAATCTGGAAAGGACAGTCTAAAAGGAGAAAGACAAAAATCAGATGACCTCCATTTTATGTGATATATACAGAAAAGGGAGATAAGAAATGTATAATGCTAAATAAAACCTAGGCACAGAGTTTCTAAGATTGAATATAAGACTGTGGAGTTCCCAAAATGTAAATTTTCCAAGGTTTGGTGTGGTGAAGGAGTACTGGAGCTTTTGTTAGTGTAGATATTGTAACATATTTTGAAGAAGGATGTAACCCTCTACCTAAAGCATACAAAGTGCTTCAGAAATTAAATCCCCCCCAATTCACCATAATTATAATTTTAATTTAATTTCATTTAATTTGAGGGGGGACCACACCCAGTGATGCTCAGGGGTTACTCCTGGCTATGCACTCAGAAATCGCTCCTGGCTTGGGGCACCATATGGTACGCAGGGGGCTAGAACCATGATCCCTTCTAGGTTAGCATGTGCAAGGTGATTACCCTACTGATTGAGCCACCACTCTGACCCTAACCGTAATTATTTTTAAGATTGTATTTCTCCTTTCTTCTTTTCTGCCCCTTCCATATACTTTCCCCTTTCCCGCTTCTAGGAATCTGACTATCCCTTGCCCCCTCAATCTCATCCAGATTTTCCACTTATTAAAACTCTTCACCCTCAGTTCTTAATCTATTAGGCATCAAGACTGACCTCCTACCCCAACGAACCATTACCCAGCATCCAAGCGAAGGGACATCCACTGAAATCCACACCTTGTCCCAGGCAGGAAAAGACAACCAACACCCCTGCTTATTCATGCTGTGTGGCCCTCCCTACCAACTCTTCCTAACGTGGACTGTTGCTGGATACTGGACTTAGCCCTAAAAGGACTCCCAATGCAAGAACTCTACCCAAGATCCCCCTGCCTCAAATCTTTTACCAATCTCAAGTAGGGCAGGGTGTGTGATGAAAAGGTGCCTGGGAACCCACACCCCACAAGAAAATCACAAAAGACAATGAGGAAACCTATACTTCCATCGTAAGTATAAGACCTGTATAACACTACCTCTTTATTTATTTTTTATTTCATTTTACTTAAAATCATTTTTCTCTATACATATGTGAGCAAATATATTTTTATTTATATTTTTATTTTTTTTTATTTTTTTTTATTTTTATTTTTTTTTGGGTGTGTGACTTGTTTCTCTGTTCTTCTCTTTCCACCCCCAAATGAACCGGCAATATAATGAAGCTCCATTTCTTCCTGCAAAGGCACACTAAAAAAGGGGAAATCTCACGTATATAAACAAGCTCTTATCTACTAGGGATAAAAACTCATACTTATTTACAATACAGGGGAATCTCCCACCTTGAAAATATGTCACGTGGACCCAACTTAGACTCCAGGAGATTAGACACCGACCATCCAGACTTGAACCCTGAACCCCAGACATAGAAATGACACAGTTCTTCACAACAACTACAGGAACCAAATCTCATCTGGGACATCCTGAATACTGCTCTAACACCAACATGTGCCAGTTCTAATATGATATCCTGACAACGAGGAAATTGGGAACAAATGGACATAGAACAGGTTATCCTACCTCAACAACTAACAGTAAAACAAAATCAGAAGACTTGTCACACTGTGGGCTGGGCAAAAGCCAAGAACGTGATCTACAGATGACTGGCTGATAGAACCATGACTGGGCAATACGTATTCTGGGACCAACAAGAAAGCCCTAGTCTAGGGTTTGTTCTACGACTTGCACAACAACCATGACCTCTAATTCCAGAGACTTGACTGAAGCAATCGCAACTGCATGAGTATTCTGGAAATATAATGAAAGATGATATCCCAGGCTCTGTCCGAGGTTCAGCGCAAGGGCCAAGACCACCAACCACAGAAGACAGATTAAAATGACACTGAGGAAACAGAACTTCTAAAATCACAAAGAATGACTTCATCATAAGTTCCACTCCTTGACCTGTGCAGAGACTGAGATCTCTAGATATAGAAGGTCTGATTTTATCATCCAGATCGGAGCAGAAGTCTCCATACACCACAAAAGCACCAAGGAGACAGTAAATGAACTTGAAAGGAGTCTATAGATAATCTCATGACAATATATTCCAAGGGTGGAGAAACCCTGTATCTCTTAGGCCAAGGGGATTCCCATTCCGAATGACCCCAATATTTCCTGCCTATGCAGGAGGGGGGGGAGAAAGAGACAAAAATTACAAAATAAACTTATTTTTCTTCTATCTAGTTTTTGTCAATTTCTTTGTTATGTTGTGCATATTGAAATAGTTGTCCATTTTTTATTTATATATTTCTTTTTTTTTCTTCTTTTCTCTTCTTTCTTTTTTCACTCTGTCATGTTTTCTATCTCATGACCATGGCAATTATGTGGTGCATATCTTTATTGCTGCAGTGCTCACTGATATCTTATTTGAAACTTCTTTTTGAACTGTTGTGGTGTTTCACCTTCTTTTTTCCCCTTTGTCTCTTAAACCAAGGAGGAAAGCCTCTAGGACTCTTCCCATAGTCTGCGTAGTTGATTTTTTCCCATTTTATTAATTTTCTCTTTCTCAAACAAAACCACATAACTTGAACTATCTAGTCCCACCTCCCAATTAGAGGGGGAAGTGATGGAGGTACCAAGACCAAACAGTTATAAGATCACTAAGTAATAAACTAGTCGCAGAGGGGACCACTCATTCTAGCAGGCCCTGGGGTGAGAGTAGAGGATATGGGAGGCAGAATGGGAGCAGAGGTGGAGGGAGGACAATTCAGTGGTGGGAATTACCCTGATTCAATGTTAATATGTACCTGGAATATTATTACTGCCAGACACTTTAGTTTCTTTCCCTGTTCTTATATTTTCTTTCCTCTTGACTAGAATTCCCTGCGTACAATAGATCAGAGAGAGCATCTGTAGTATGACCTTTGTCACTGTAATAGTTTATAATTACTTCAACTTTACTTGGACAGGGTAGACTTGAAGGAATTCAGTAACCTTCCAATAGTGCATTATTTTTATAGAATGCCTATGAGTATGTCTTAAATCACAATTTTTGTCCAGTCATGCACATAAATTTAATATTTTGTTTCCCATTATTTTCTCTGCATGCAGAATTTTCAATACATTATTATCAATATATGTATTCTCAAGTATTTCTCTTTGTATTTTATTTATTCTATCTTCTCCCACAGAAGAGAAGATAAAGGAAGAGACTAACAAATTTACAGTTTGTTTTGTTTTGGGTCCACACAGGGTGTCCCTCAGAGATTACTACTGGCTCTATACTGAGAAATCTCTCCTGGCAAGCTCCGGGAACCATATGGTATGCCAGAGATTGAATCAGGGTCTGTCCTGGGTCAGCCACATGCAAGGCAAATGCTCTACTACTGTTCTATTGCTCCAGCCTCCACAAATTTACAGTTTTAAGAAGGCTGATGGTTCAGTTTGGGAGTTACCAAGCTGTGCTCCACTTTACATTTTTCAGTGAGCCAAGAGTGAGAATTGATTGTTAGTTTTTCATCTTTTTATTAAGTGGCACTACAGATGTTTTACAAGCTTTTTATGTTGGTCATAAAAAATATTTAAGAGTCTCAAAATTAAAGTCATCATACCTTAATGAAGAGATATAATGTGTCTTCATATACATATCAATGTAAAAAGTCTCAGGGAACAAAAGAATATAGTTTGGGATACATAAGTATATATATATATATATATATATATATATATATATATATATATACCTGTAAATACTCTTATTCTTCCTGTTCTCTAAATCTGAGATTGGACTATCTGACAAGCTTTGATCCACACCATGAACACTAAGTTAATTTAAAATGGATTAAGACCTTCATATTAAACTGAAATCCATAACCTACTTCAGGGAAAACATAGGCAAAACTCTAGAATTGAGTGGCTCTACTCTCTTCAATAACCCAGTGTTATTGGCTAAGCAAAGTGAAATGACAATAAACAAATAGCACTATCAAATTAAGAAGCCTCTACACTGTAAATAATGACTAAATTTAAAAAATAATGCTTTATAAATTGAAGAAAATATTTGATCATTACTCATCTATGGGGGCTAATATTCAAGATCTATAAATATAAACTTAATATAAAAGAAAGCAAGACCATAGAAGTGTGAAAATTTTTTCGTTAACTGACACAAAGGAAATATACATCTGGACGATGAAAGTGATCTTAAATTTCTATCAGGGGAATTCAAGTCAAATAAATAATGAGATATGAGCTCACATAAATATGACTAATAATTATCAAAAAACCAGCCAGTGTGCATAATTTGGATAGACAAGATGCAAAATGATGGGGCCGGAGAGATAGCATGGAGGTAGGGCATTTACCTTTCATGCAGAAGGATGGTGGTTCGAATTACGGCATCCCATATGATGCCCTGTGCCTGCTAGGGGCGATTTCTGAGCAATAAGCCAGGAGTAACCCCTGATGTGACCCAAAAACCAAACCCCCCAAAAAAAGATTCAAGATGACATTTTGTCAGTCTCTATGGAAAAATATATGGGCTCTTATTCACAAATGAAGAATTGATCTTTCAAATAACCTCTGTATTATCTTCTTTTTTTTTTACACTAATTAGGGTTAGAGGTTTGTGATTAGGTCCTCCTTTCAAAAAGATAATTTTAGTTTTATTTATTTTTTGTTTTGAATATGTTATCTTGAGCTAAATTTAGTTTTAAACTGTATATATACATATATATGTATATTTAGGACAATATTCTATGCTTTTTAAGAACACATTCAGTGCACATTGCAGAAAACTAACATAATCCATTTCAGGGTCACCTTTGTGTGTCTGGGACCAATGGAGATAGATTCTAGGGAGAATAGATTCTATTTGTATAATTTTGTCTTTGTTTATGCAGAACATACACTCTCTTTCTTTGAACTATCTTCTTTAATCTCTTGTCAGGTTTCTTATAACAAAAAGAATGTACTGACCGAGTTCATAAAATTGATTTGTATTTCTATTCTAAATAGACTTGGAATGTTATATATTTTATATTTTAATATGTTAATTACCTTGTTCTCTCTATACATATACATGCATGTGTGTATATATATTTTTATTCAAACATTTTTTATTCTTTAAATTCTTTTGTACAACCAAATAATAGCAATGCAGTTTGTGGATGTTGGCTTGGGAGACCACACTCTTTGCTCAGGTATTCTCCTTTCTGGTATTACATGGAAATTGAGCCAAAATTTGTTGCATGCCAGACAAGTACCTTTATTATTTTCTTAATAATGTGCTGTCTAATATTTCTGAGAGGTGATCTACAGTGGGTCACACTGTAGGACTCAGAGATTTTTACTTTCCCCATGAAATTTTCTCCTTTTGCCAAAACTGCTGCTGTAACTCCCTTTGTTAGCTTGTTAGCTTGTGGGAATGTGGACTTCAGATAAGAGTTGGAGACAAAGAACATGGCACCACATCCATGCACTCAGGATAAACCTTAACAGATCAGCCTTGTAACATCTGATTTATGGATCTTGTGGCATTTGAGTTGTCTACACCTTTTATATACTTCTTAAAGCTGTGACACGCTTGGTGATGGTTATATTACACCCTCGATTGACTAGACTCAGGGTCTTTGATTGGAAGCCTGTTCCCAGGTGGAAATCTTGGACAATTAGCCAGCTAAACAAATAAAACCGAGTGGTCTCTTTGTCTAATCACTTTACTGACCTAACAACACTCAGTAGTGCTTGTCTTACTCCTCTTGACCCTGCACTGAGGGATCCATAAACAGGGGATGTTTTTCTATCCTTGTATCTTTTTTCTTTTACTTTTAATAGTGACTTATATTTGTGAAAGTGTGTATATATAGATAGAGAAGGAACTATATTAGAGATAGGTATAGACATAGACATAATGACATAGCAGACATATCTTTTATCTCCTTTGTAAAATTGATTTTAACTGTTATCTTTAAGGGAATATAGTTATAAATGGGATTAAGAAAGATAGTTTGAATTATTTTAATCTGAAATCATTTAAGATATCCCTATTAATGTTTAAGGCAAGTACTTCCAATACTTTGCTGAATAACACTGATGAGGCTGATTATAGAAAAAGGTTTTTAGTTTTTCAACATTGAATTTATGTAAGCTTTTGTTTCTGGTAAATGCTTCTTGCAATATTTTTGTTTGTTCTTGTTTCTTGGACACACCTGTGACTATCAGGAGTTACTCCTGGCTATATGCTCAGAAATCACTCCTGAAAAAAAGAAAAGAAAAGAAATCACTCCTGGCTTGGGAGACTATATGGGATGCCAAGGATTGAACCTAGGTCTGTCCTGGGTCAGCTGAGTGCAAGGCAAATGCCCTACCACTGTTATTGCTCCAGCCATAAGCTTTACTATATTATAAAAACATACAAACTCCATCTATTGATGAATATATGATTTTAATACTGATTTCTGATGTTCTTCTTAAGTCCAATCTTTTTATTAGGTGGTATATAATTTTTCCATTTTATTTTGTGATTAGTGTTATCAAATATTTCATTTGCATTTTGTCCATTTAAGAATTTTAATTGGGGAAAATTCTGTTCATCTATTTACCTCATATTTGAGTTGACTTCATTACTAGGACATGCTTGCTGACTCCTTGGCAACAACTTTCATCCAGGGCACGTTTTTTTGATGCCTTGGCTACCACATAGGACTTGTGAGACCCCCAAGGACTCTAGTACCATGCCTGGCAGTGATAGTCACCAAAAAAGAAGATAATGTGCTAAAAAAGAGTTTTACTTTTTCCTGGACCTAGAAAAAAATACTCTTTGGGGTTAGGCAAACTACATACTGGTGTGAAGCCTGCAGTTGGAATGTATGCATGGATGCTTCCTGGGAAAGGACACCCAGCTTTTATCTAAATTAAAAGCTTTTCTTTTCATTTTTCAAACTTTTTACTGTTTCTATGTAAAATAGCAACCACATTTATCACTTTGGAAAAAGTTCTGCTCTGGATATAATAGTTCAGCTCACCTATGCTGTTAGCAGCAATGGAATTCCATAGCAACTATGGTATTCTGAAACTCTGTCTCTTTCAGAAAACAGTAAAAGATATGGAGAGCACAGCCTATATAACCATCTCAAATTTTGTGTTTAGAAAAAAAGAAAGGGGAAGATGTATCTAAACTCTCAGAGCAAACAGAACAAAATATCTTGTTTTTTCTCCCTAGACAGCAGAACATCTTGTTTTTCTCCCTAGATAGAACTCATGTTCTATTTATCCTTTATACAAAGAATACATCTTGTTTTCTTTCCTTAAACACAGCATTTACACTGTTTACTCCTTACCTGACTTGTTTTTCTACCTTTCTTATTTTCCTCCTAGCCTGATTAACTGTAACATAACATAAATATTCCTTCCCCACCTAAGAAAAAATGTGGTTAGAGTTATTTCCCAGAAATGGCTTGTGGATGATTTTTGGATCTGTAAACTCTCTTCTTGTCCAGGATCTGACTTCACGGCTTCATTTATAATCTCAAAGTGGAGATAAATTTATTTTTATCTGTCTATCATCTATCTATCTATCTATCTATTTATCTATCTATCTATCTATCTATCTATCTATCTATCTATCTATCTATCTATCTATCTATCTATCTATCTATCATCTATCTATCTATCTATCTATCTATCTATCTATCTATCTATCTATCTATCTATCTATCTATCTATCTATCTATCTATCTATCTATCATCTATCTATCTATTTTGGTTTTTGGGCCACACCCGGTTACGCTCAGGAGTTACTCCTGGCTAGGCGCTCAGAAATAGCTCCCAGTTTGAGGGACTATATGGGACACAAGGGAAATGAATCACAGTCCATTCTAGGTCAGCCTCATGCAAGAAAAATGTCCTAACTATGCCACCGCTTCGGCCCCAGATTTATTTTTCTTTAAATCTGAAACTATTTAAGGTCTCTTTACTAATTTCTAAGGCAAGTATTTCCAATACTTTGTTGAATAATATTGATGAGACTGGTTACAGTAAAAAGTTTATTTTTGTTTTTCAACATTGAATTAACATAAGCTGTGTGTTTGTGGTAAGAAAATGTCACTATACATGGAAAAAATACATTCTACAGCTATTTATGGTCTTATTTTTTTAACATTGTTTATTGGTGTCCTTTGTGAAGTTAGTCTTCTTGTGAGATGACATCTTTTCCATTTTAATATTTGTGATTAGTGTTATAAATATTTCTTCATGTGCATTTTGGCCATTTCAAATTTTTAATAGGAAAATTTTTGTTTATCTATTTTCCTCATTTTTGATGTTGACTTATTAGTTTATGTTGTCCAATATATGTATGCCCATCCCAGCATTTTTAGACTTAAAATTTTCTGTCCAGGGCCCAGAGAGATAGCACAGCAGTGTTTGCCTTGCAAGCAGCTGATCCAGGACCAAAGGTTGTTGGTTCAAATCCCGATGTCCCATATGGTCCCCCGTGCCTGCCAGGAGCTATTTCTGAGCAGACAGCCAGGAGTAACCCCTGAGCAACGCCGGGTGTGGCTCAAAAACCAAAAAAAAAAAATTTTTTTTTTCTGTCCAGAATTTTTTATTATGTGTTTATTATGATCATTTAGAAGTATTACTTAATGATTAGAAGAGAAAGTTGGATTCCATTTTCTGATCCATTTAGCCCCTCTTAATCTCTTCTTCCGTCTGGTTAGGACATTGATTTTAAGCAATATTAACACAATGAAGAAAATTATATCAATCAATTTGCATGTTTTTGATATTTTTCTTATCTTAAAAAAACCATTTAATCATTACCAAACTGTTTTCCAGATTTTGTTATATTTTTTATTGCAGTGTGTATGGTAGTAGCTTATGCTAACAGTTTATCTCTGGGTTTCAAGTAGTTTGTTTAGGGTCATTAGTCATCCTGTTTCTAGAGTCTATTCTGATGTACTTTTTCCTAATTAAACTCATTCTATAAATATATAAATAGATGTGAGTCATGGGCTGTACTTTTGGAGAGGACACTATCTAATAACACATAAAAGATCTAAAAGATATAGTTCTGTTTGCAACTCACAAACATCACTGCACTCTGTCATAATGCTAAGCTTCCACTGCTCAAAGTGCTTTATTGCTTTTGTTCCATATACCCACCCCTCCCTCAACCATAGCATAGAGCTATCTGATCGCATAACTGACTATGCAAGTGATCTTCATGTGTGGGTTATCTCAGGATAGTTAGATTGCCACCTTGCTCATTCTCTGTAGGACCAGTCATGGACTCCTTGTGTTATTTCAGTCTTGTATATTTGATCTGTAATACCTCTACCATCTTGGCCTTATAGCTAAAATAACTTTTAGAATCTTATTAACAATATATTTTCTACTACTGAAAACTCTTATACAGTATCTTGGCATCTTTGTGGTATAGGCATTTTCTCTGGGATATACTTTACAACTTTATATCTACGTGTAATCTCTAACATTGTAAAATAAAAATGTATTCTGTGAATTTAGAAATATATGATTCATTATGCACATTTTTGGGAGCTATTTAATCCTATGTTCTCCATCTCTATAGTCAGGGTTCACTTAGTGGTGCTTGAGAACCCTAAAATTTTAGGTATTGTGTCTGAGTCTCTTTGTATGTGAAGCATGAACTCTGGACCATCATAACATGCAGTATTTAACAACCACTTTATAACTGTGTTTTATGATTGAAAAACCACCATTAATAATTGGAAATAAGAATTGTATATCATTTTCCTGTTGAAAGTATGTGCTACTTAATTAGACTATGCCACAAATATTCATAGAAATGCCAGAATAGTGATTAGAGTCTTAACTAGAATTTTGCTACATTTATTCATTTCTGCTTCATTTGTCTCATAAGTCCAATGGTATAAAATATATATGTCACGATTTTAACATTTCCATGTAATTTTCTAAAATATAATTATTGTTATAGGGTCTATCATAAATAATTGCAAGAAGAGAACCAAATAAGTGGTTTTTTAGATGAAGACATGAAAATAAATAATACATTTTAAAAAACACTATAAATTGACTGACTGTAAAAGAATATAATTTAAGAGAGGAACTAACATTCATCTTCTGCAACTATTTCTAAATGAATATAATATGGTAGTATAATAAAATTAAGGATTATAAAATTATGTATAAAGCATTTAATATGCTACTTTAAAAATGTATAACCATGGATGTGAAAAATGAAAAATTTTAATGAGCTAATTGATTATCCATTTATTTATGTTTTTTAAAAATATTATGCTTGATAAAATTATTATAGATAATAGGCAATACAATTTAAAAGAGAATATATATGAAGAGGATTTCATAGTAACAATAAGAAATGCAAACAAAGCAATATAAATAAGTAGAAAAAAATCTAAATAAATAGAATTATTCATATCTGAATTAAAAAATAACTTATTTTATATTGGGGAGGCGACTAGTAATTATTTTAAATTTAATGATCAAAGTATATATTAAAATTTGTTATTTTGTATATGGTACAACTATTATAAAAACATTGAGAAAGGTGTACTATAATGAAAAATATATAAGTAGTTATAAGTAAATGATAATTAAAGAAGATTATAAAACTTATAAGTTTTCTATTTTTGAGAAAATATTTAATTTTCTCACATCAATTGGTATATTATAAATTATAAAAATCTATAAGTATATTATATGTTAGAAATACTATAATTATTAATGAAATTAAACAGAATATCAACTATTTTTTTATTTAGGGGCCACATACAATGGCACTCAGGGATTACTCCTGACTCTGTACTCATAAATCACTCATGGCAGGCTCAGTGTACAATCTGGGATGTCCAAGTGCAAGTCAAATGCCCTACCCTCTGTGCTATTGCTCTGGCCCTGTACCCACTAAATTTTTATACACATTAGTCAAACAGTTATACTTTTAATTTAAAATATTCCAAATAGTAATTGTTAAATGTGGATAAATAGAAATTCTTGTAAGAAAACATAAAATGAAAAATTAAGTCTTCAAATTATCCTTATGTTTAATGGTATTCTGGTAATATTTTTAAATAGGGTTTTATTGTGTTTAGGTGATGACAAAATCCATATTTTAAGGCTCAGAAAAATCATTATCCTTTTATGAAGAAAGGCATTACATTGAGGGTTTATCTTATTGCATAAAATGATGTATTATGACCATGTAATTTACCAAAAAGTGCATGCTTTGACTCTAAAACTATGCAGAATATTAATCTATAGGCAAAACTTTACAATTCATTGATGAAAACTTGGTAATGTCAAAAATATGTAAACATATAAAAAGGACAAAATAGTAATAATATGTAAGAATAGAACGGGCATTACAAGTGATATTTCATATTGAGACAAATTTATACGTAGATGTTAGGTTTGTTCTAACATCCCAGTGATAAGACAAAGAGATCACAAGGCAATGTGTGCTGCCAGGTGTGACCCCCCCCAAAAAACAAAATAAAACAACAAAAAAGTGGGATTTATTAAGCCAGCATGCTTGGGTATAACTGCTCCTGTCACAGCAGAATTGGGTTAGAGCCTGGTTCTAGGGGGTTTAGAGTTTATATAGCCAACTTTGGTATGTTCAAGGCCAGTCATGTAACCCAGGAAGCATGTAAAAAGGGAAACATAATTCCAGTAACAAAAATAATATGATTCAAAATGGTACAAGGCCGGACTTGATAAAGCTCTTCTTGAGTACATAGATGTGGGAGAACAGCTATAAATACTAGCTTATGAAGTTACCTGCTGTTTCTTATCAGATTTATCACTTACAGGACGTGAAGAGGCAGTGATCAAGGTCATGTGGAGTCACTCTGTCTCTCTGGGAAAGTCGACAGTTTCCCTGTTCTCCAGGAAGAATGTGAGAACTGAGACATAAAATGTACAGACATAGGCTAGGCCTATGCCAGGTTTGGCCTTTTTGTAAGCATGTCCTTACATAGACAAAATACTGTAATAAGGAACACTTAAGAATAAAAAATAATGAGAAATATTTTATACCTTCTTACTGATAAAATTTACTAAAACTATTTTTGAAGTGGATATTGAAGAATGTACAATATATTCTATTACAACAATATTGGCAAAAAACTTAAAATTATTTTTAAAAGTAAATATTTTCAAATCAGATGGAATTAAAAGCTCTGATTTTAAATATTTGCTTAGAAAGTATTGTTTATACATTCACTCAGTTAATTATATTCCTGAAGCCCACTCTAGCAAAAACTGGAACTCCGATGTTACCAATGAGTCAGACACAGTGGGGGCTTTTTCAGAGCAGTTCCCACTTTATTGAGCAGGCTTATAGTTTATATAGGATAAAAGGAAGAAGGGAATAGGAGGAGGAAGGGGCTAAGCACACTAAAAAAGATTTGACTACACAATGAGTAACTAGTTAAGTTGTCTAAAATGGAATTAACAAAAATGTTTTTCTGAGGTTTTAATGGTCAACCAGCTAGCACATCTGGCTGTTTTCTGCCTCAGAAACTAATAGCCCACATCCTGTTTCTGAGTTGCTTGCTAACCTGCAAATTATGCTCTGGGAACAGGACCTGCAATGGCAGACGAACTATAGTTCTTTGCTATGGGTGCAATAGTCATTATATTCAGTGTTGATATAAATAAAAATATATTCAAAAATATAATATTAATTATCATTAAAATTATATTGTATCACATTTCATATATAAATATATAAAATATAAAAGTTACATCAAAATTACAAAGGCTATGTACATCAAAATTATTGATATTGTTTACATAAAAAAGGGACAATTGTGTCATGGGGTTATAAAAAGCAAATATAAAATTTTATGTATTAATTTGACATAAGAAGTTTTTCCCCAATAGACTGAATATAGACAGTTATGTAAAATTGATGAAAATATTAAAATTGGATGTAAATGGCATCACCACCCTTAATTCAACTATAAAATAAAATATAGTAATTGAGTATGATATCGGAATAAAAATAGTAAGTCAATCAGTAAAATCAATTTGAGAATGCAAAATCTGAAAAGTATGTAAAATAATCCAATCTATTCAGTAGTACAAATAACTTTCATGGTAATTCAGTAAATCAAGAAATAAATACTAAATATAAGAAGTAAGAGAATATTTTTACATACAGATAATATAAATTTTTATGTCGAAATCAAACACAATGACAAAGAGATCAACCTTGTTTGCTTCCTAACAATGAATGTAGTTTTCTGGGCAAAGTCAGGAGTGAAACATAAGCTCAAAGATGAGGAAAAAGACTAGAAAACCCAATAAAAATACACATATAATAAAATAATTATAATAATATGTTAAATTTTCTTATATTAGTAACTCATCATTATACAAAAATTTTCAAGTTATTCTGTTCACAAAGGTAACAATAAAATATTGATAGATTGTTTAATGTATGAGAAATATAGCATTTAATATTTTAAGTAATTTAATTTTTTCATAAAGTCAAAATTTCAAAAATGTGTTTGTAGCAGAGAATAAGTTTGAAGATTAGGTATGTATTACATCTGGATCTTATATTTGCCTGGAAGGCATTTGTCAACAATCGCTGCCAGTAATGGGAACTGTCGTGGTCAAAAGCATATCTTCCCGTCCACCTGCAAAGCCTATCAGAGGTCTTGAAACAGTTAAAAATATAATAACTGGTCAGGAGCAATAGAACAGCAGTAGGGCCTTTGCCTCGCATGCAGTTGACCAGAACGAACCTGGCTTTGATCCCAGCATCCCATATGGTCACCTGAGCCAACAGTGATTTCTGAGCACAATTCCTGTAATAACCCGTGAGCTTCAATGGATGTGGCCCCAAAACTAAAATAATATTAATAATAATTATAATAATAATTGGTGAGTAACAGATATCTTTTAACATAATATAAAAATGATAATTTAATTGCATTAAACTTCTAACCATTAATTATATATCAAATAACTATAAATGTAATCATTAAATAAAGCGAATTATCTCAAATGTTTTGTTTGATTGAATGTTCATTTGCAAATTTTATAATATTTGTTTCTTTTGTTATTTGAATTGAAGTCATCTTTGCATATAATTTTAAAAAAATTAATGTTATAGTGAGCAAATTGCTAAAATCTTTTGGCTTCATCAGTCAGATAACTCACTGACAATGTTAACTGAATACTGAATAAATAAAACAATTAAAATATTTGCAAGGAATAATATTGAGAGCTATCATTTAATAAGTTATATTACTTAGAATGTTAAATGTAATTCTAATGAGCCTAATAAATTTGTATGAAATAAGTGAAAGGAACTAATGGATTCAAAGAACATTATAGATCACAACATGTTATTTCCAGACTATTAAACATGACCAGGATGAACAATTGCAGGTACTTAAAATTGCAATAATTTCAGAAAATATTAATTAAAATCTGACTGTCAGAAAACAGTAACCAACAGTGTTTCTTAAAGATGCATTAATACCAATACTGAATCCCTCTGACAGATAACTAAAAGCCTTAAAAACCCATAAGAATCATAATATAAAACACAGGAGAGTAAATTTTTATAATTATCTTTATTTAAATACCGTGATTAGAAATATAATTATAGTTGTATGATTACAGTCATGTAAAGAACACCCCCCTTCACCAGTGCAACATTCCCACCACCAAATTCCCAGATCTCCCTCCTCCCCACCCCCCCACACCTGTACTTGAGACAGGCTTTCTACTTCCCTCATTCATTCACATTGTTATGATAGTTTTCAGTGTAGTCATTGGAGAGTAAATTTTTAACTAAAAGGGCAATACCCAAGATGAGACACACACACAGTACTGCATGCGCCACACTACATTGGGGAAGATAGGGAGAGATATAAAAGTTTAGATATTTTCAATAGATAGTTATATACATATTAAATTTAATGACATCTACGTGGAGAGACTTGGAGAGTATCATTAGAATATCATTGGAGAGTGACATTAGAGGAAGAGACCTAGACATAGAATGACCTCTCTTGCATGTGTGTTATGTAGCCACATCATGGTGGAATTAAAATATTCCTTAATACAATGGAAACAGAGATCATGTGAAATATGCTAGCTGAAGGGATTGGGACACAGTGCAGAGAGAGAGCAAACTCGTGATAAAGGGAAACCTTCAGTCTGGTGATGAGGTAGTGCTATAAGGTGGTACAGTGTTAAGTATGAAACCCTATCAGCAATTGTACTCTATAAAAGAGTGAAAACATATAATAATAAAATAATAAATAGGAACCAGACCAATAGTACACTGGGTAGGATGCTTGCAATCCTAGAGGCCTACCTACAAAGGTTCTTTTTTAGCATTTCTTTTTTTTTGTGTGTGTGGTTTTTGGGTCACACCCGGCAGTGCTCAGGGGTTATTCCTGGCTCCAGGCTCAGAAATTGCTCCTGGCAGCACAGGGGACCATATGGGACGCCAGGATTCGAACCGATGACCTCCTGCATGAAAGGCAAATGCCTTACCTCCATGCTATCTTTCCGGCCCCCTTTTTTAGCATTTCATCTGCTCCATAAAATCTGCTAGGAGTTATTCCTGAGTTCAGTTCCAGAAGTAACTTGAGCATTGCCAGGTTTGGCCAAACTCCAACAAACACACACACACACACACACACACACACACACACACACACACTCACACACATGCACTCAGAAGCACATACACACAAGTATTTGTGGAGGAAATGGACAATAGTGTTTAAATGTTGTAGTACTGAAATACAAATTAGGAATAATTTTGTAATTCACATTCACTAATAAAATATATATGTAGGCCAAATAAAATGAAGAAAAAAAAAGAAGCCAAATACTACGTAGCAGATAAGTTCCTTGCAAGCAGCAGACCTAGGTTGGATCCTTGGTATCCTTGGTATCGGATACAAGAATCCCCTAGGCCCTCCAGGAATGACCCCTGAGCACTGTCATATGTGGCTCCAAAACATAAAAAACAACAACAGTAAAAATAAATAAAGAAAAAGAAAGAATAAACTGGCTTCATCTTTATACAATGATATTGATCAACCATTATACTGGATTCTAAGCTGAAGTTTTAGATAAGGTTTACATTAAATTTATATATTTGGGAGTTAGAGAATTAGTACAGTGGGTGGGATTCTTGCCTTGCATAATATCAACAAGATTCCTGGTTGTGCATATGGTGCCCTGAGCCCATTAAGGAATGATTCCTGAATGAAAACCCACATGTATGTCCTGAGTCTATTACAGGTGTGTCCCCAAACAAGCTAAACCAAATAAAATTAAAAGATTTATTTCTGGTAGATTCTCCAAGTTGTAGGGCATGCTAGAAGTCTGAAATTGATGTCTAGTTCTACATGTCTCTCTCATCACTATTAGTAGTAACTCCCAAACATCATCATTCCAAGAATAGATCCTGAACATTCCCACTTGATGCCTAAAATCAAAATACATTTCTAAATTGAACAAAATTTGACTCTTCTCCAAACAAAACAAACAAAATTGTGAACAGTTATTTGGTCATGATTTTCTGGCCTGCTCTTTCAATTAGAATATTTTTGAATTTGTAAATCTGAATAATTGTATATATGATTCCTAAAAATATTGATATTGATAGATGGGCTCATGTATTACTACATAACACATAATACTATAGATGTTATAAAAAAACTTATTAGTTATGTTTCCATAGGGAACACTGATAATACTAATAAGCTTGTGACATGATGATTGACATTTACCATTTACATTTTCTTGAATTTAGCATTCTGTATTTTCGGAAAAAAAGATTTCTAAACATTATTCCAAGAAGCTACCCTTACCAATTATCTCCATACTCAGTTAAACTATTTCTTTCCTACAGCTAATCTGAATTATGCTTCTGGCAAAGACCACCATTTATGCCTGATCTTTGAGACATTGTCAGATGTTTTGATTGAAAATTTTCTCTTATTAAATGATGATTTCAAATATAATTGTTCTTTTTTAATTCTATATTTGTTTAATTTGAAAGTTTTGTAGTGATGGAGCAGCAATTGAATTTAGGCATTACCTCTAAAACTCAACATGGATAAATCCTTTGAACTTCTCTTCTGCAATACATTTGAAATCTATTGGTTAATTAAATTCTCAACCCATTGTTATAGACACTCTTGAAACTTGGTATAAAGTTACTTTGATTTTTTTCAGGAACATATTTTTGCTCGAAATTTTTGTGTCATCTCCTGTTTAATTTCTGTTCCCAGGTTTAGGATTGCATTGGGTAATATCCTTGCTAGTTTTTCTCCCTGAGTTGGCGACTGGGTAAAATAATTAATTGAGTGGATTTTATCCTTACTCTATTATTTTAGATAGATTTAATTGTCCTACTCTTTGGATTACCTCTTTCTCATCTCCCACTGACTTTGTTCTCTTCCATTACAATACTAATCTGGTTAAATATCCAATAAAAAACTTTCCCTAAGGGTAATTTATAATTAGTATAATGTCTCCCTGTTTCTTCAAATGTCTCTTAATTCACTGAACTACTTCATTCTCATGGTAAGTGATATGCCTTTTCTTCTGAACTTAACCTGGTGCATTCTCAATTAACTTTATTTGAGCATATTTAAACCCTCAAGTATAACCTGCCCTCCTTAATTATTACTCTCTAGTGTACTAATCATACTCAACTCTATTCCTAGCCTTTCCCTTCTTTCTCATATTTATTTCTCCAATCCTCAAAAGAATAGAAAGTGAGGGGTGGGGCCGGTGAGGTGGCGCTAGAGGTAAGGTGACTGCCTTGCAAGCGCTAGCCAAGGAAGGACTGCAGTTCGATTCCCCAGCATCCCATATGGTCCCCCCAAGCCAGGGTCAATTTCTGAGCGCTTAGCCAGGAGTAACCCCTGAGCATCAAACAGGTGTGGCCCCAAAAAACAAACAAACAAAAAATTTCGAGGGGTAAATGTTCAGTGGTGAATGATGTTGTGTACTATATGACTGAAACTCAATCATGAACAACTTTGTAACTATGGGAAAAAACACACACACAACTTTATTGTGAAGTTTTGAAACCACACCTTTTAAATAATATTATTAAAAAACCAACAACAAACAAACAGAAGAACAGGTTTCAAGGGCCTCCAATATATCTCTGGTGCAAGGGTGTCATATATGGGATACTTGGACACATCCAAGCCAAAGTGTAACAGCATTGAAAGTAATAGAGGAAAATTACAACACCCAATCTACAAAATGTGCCTGTCAGGGAGGCAGGCTTTGGAATGGTAAGAGAAACTGAAAACACTCATGAAGAAATTTGGCACAGGTAGTGAGAATGGTACCAGAATGACTTTGTATATTATAGTGACTTAATTATTTTTCTACATAGTATCTAGAATGTAAAATACCACGTGATGTGATGTCAAATTATAGCTATTAAGGTAAAGGAAAAAACATTATGTTAATATTATTTGCTTTGAATGTGTATAATTAATTCATCACTAAAAATTGTATAATGATATCTCTATGACAAACATTTCTTAATAATGATTAAGAAAGGAGAACATTACAAACCATTACAAAGTAGAGACAATGATTTTAATTAGTCAATTGAAATAAAAATGTAAAATGCTAAAGAATAAAATACAAAAATTTTTGGAGGGGCCAGTCTCAAAATTAAGACTTCTGGTTCTGCATTCATAACTTGATCTTTTGGGGATTTGCTTAGGGACCATGTATGTTATTGGGGATTGAATATGGGTATCATAGTGATTTTTTACTTTAAAGTACAAAACATTTGTTGAAAAATAAAGGGAGATAAAGAAGGAAAGAGTTAAAGTAAGATATATGTTCAAGAGAGAATGTCATATGGGACTGGAAATATAGCACAGTTGCATTTGCCTTGCAAGCTGCTGACCCGGGACAAAACTGGTTTTGATCCTTGGTATCTTATATGGTATTCTGAGCATGCCAGGAGTGATTTTTGTTTGTTTGTTTGTTTTTTATTTGTTTTGGGGGTTTGGGGTTACTCCTGGCTCTGTGCTCAGAAATCACTCTTGGCTTGGGGGATTGTATGGGACACTGGGAGATCGAACAGCAGTCTGTCCTAGGTCAGCCATGTGCAAGGCAAATGCCCTACTGCTGCGCCACTGCACCCTCCCCATGGAGTGATTTCTGAGAACAGAACCAAAAGTAACCCATGAGTGCCATTGGGTGTGGCCCAAAAACAACAGCAACAAAAAAGAGAGAAAGTAAATATATTAGTTTGCCATTGGTTTATTGTAAATTCCCATGACTATATCTGAGTAACCATTTTGATTTACATCACCATATTCCATGTTCTATTCATCACCCTGTCCTACCCCTTTGATCATCATCATATATTTTTGTAGTCTAAGAATTACTATTGTAGTAATGATGAACTTTCAGTTCATTTGTTGTGTTTCATTCCTTCATTACTAAAGTTTACATTCTCATGGAAATCTTTGGTAATATTTCACTTCTTCACATAGTTTTGAAGTAGTGAAATATTCACCAAAGATTTTACTTCAGAGAAATACTCAGAAATGTGATCTGGTAGGAACTGGTAGGTAGAAATTAGAATGCATTATTAAACAGACAACACTTTTTTTCATAATTCTCATAGAATTAATATTTCAATTAAGTTATTATTTACTGGATTTTGTTTACACTCTGGATTTTGTTTACACTCTGTGATTACTGCTGGTTTTGTGGTCAAGAGTTATTGTGGGGTGATCATTGAATTCTATGAATAGTTGGTGTTTGAATTGGGGCTCATTTCATGAACAGGAAGCAACTAAAACCCTGTACAAGTTTTCTGACTCAAATAGTTTCATGAAATTATCCTAGAAATTTTCTAGAAAGGAAAGTGCATAGAATAAATAAATTATATTAATTAAATAAGCAGATATAAAGATGAAGATATTCAGAATACTAATAAATGTCACTATGTCATCATAAAATTCTTAATAGGACATATCAGTTAATTGTCTTTACTTAGGTTAAGCTACCAAGAAAAACTGTGTTGCAGTGAATACACAACTAGCAATGTTTAAAGCAAGAGATTGTCATAGTTATTCATTGTTGTTTTTATTTTGCACTGGTTCTCTTCAAGTGCTCATGCAATGTGGCAATTCTTGAAACATTCTTAACTGAAAGAGACTATAATTATATAGATATGTTATGTATTTTATAGAATATAAAGAATATAAAGTTAATGCACTGCAAATTCAATCGCAGGAAGATATTTAAAATTGTGAGATGAAAGCTTTGCTTTCTTGAACAGTGCAAATTTTTTAACAGATTAATTTAAAAAAATGTGCTGCTTTAGAGAAAAAAGTACACATTCAGGTATACATACATTTAATGTGCAGTATTGTGTGCCCGGAGACAAACAAATTGTCTTAAATATGGCTAAAACTTAATTTAAAAAGAAAAATAAATGCGTTTTTTTCTTGACATTTACTTACTTATAAATAAATCATGTGGATTTTGAAATAACATAGGGATAATTAAATCCACTCTCCAAAGAATTTTCTAATATTACAACAATCAATGAACACCTTAAAAATACAATATCAAACAAAGAAGTTTAAGAGAATATTAAAAAAAACATACATGGATGTTTTCTCAATTTTGGTTATTCCTAGTACACCATCTACTGGTAACTTTTAAAAATGTTATTCATTTTCTCCAAAATAAATGTCTTAAAAATATAATAAAAGCTATGTTTATTGACAAAAAATATCTTGAAAATCTGCTTTTGATATTATCATTCACTCTGTAAAAATATCTAACATAACAGTTTGGGTCTATTTTTTAAATATATTTTTGTTAATTGTCATGTTTATTGAAATTTAATAGTGCTTAAATATATAAATTTATAAATTACACAGGTAAATTAAAACTGACTAGTTTTATAATCAATTTCTTTAAAATTAATTATACATATTCCCCAACTTGAATGCAGATACTTATTTATAAAAAAATTGATAATGTCACAGATATTGTAGTTTTATTTTAACTTTTTCCCCTCAATTGACCTTACTTGATAGCTCTCTAATTTTCTCTCTCACTCATTTTTTTTTGAGTCAACATTTAAAAAATATGTTAAAATGCACCTAATTATCATCTGATGACAGCAGTTGGGATGATGTTATAGCAATGGAGCTGACTATTGTAACCTCTGAACTCGAAAATGCTTTTGAAAACGCACGCGCTCACACACCTCCATACTTTTCTCACATATAGTGTACATATTTAAAATATGATTCGAGGAGGCGCAAGAATGTGTAGGTTTTCAAGTTTCAAGTTATTGCAAAGCATCTAAAAATATCACTAATTGACTTGTACATTTTTGAAGTCTTTCAGTGGTAATTTATGGTAATTACTGCCGCTTTATCAAAAGTTGACACAAAAGGTTATGCCTTTGTGACACTGTCACATTGTCAGGACTGCATTTCTCTCAGTGGTTTTGCAATTGCTTTGTCTTCTAAGCTCTGTTAAGTCAGGGAAGGGGCTGATTTTTTTTTTTTTTTATTCCAGCACTGGTCATAGTCAATGACAACCGTGTTAGAAACTATATATACCTTTTATTCCATCCAAAGAAAGCAGAGAATGCTTTTTTATGTGAGTTAGTCCCTCTTTTGTTCACAACTATATCTACTACTCATTTTCTGGTTGAGCTCTTTGCTTGGTAATTAGTTTGTTTATTTACCTCTTGATTGGATTTTGTGGCTGAATATTTTATAATTCAATGTTTGCACTTTTTCAAGATTTCTTTACATTTTTTTCCTGGGCCAGTTATAAGATCACTTTACCCAGAACCTGAAATGCTTTTGTTGTCCCCTAGCATTTTTGTGTTATCTGCCTTTTCAGACTAAACTTCCATCCTGTTCAAGTACTTAAAACACTATTAATTTTTTATTAAGAAGAATAGTTTTTATTGGTTGACTAAAGGTTAAAGGATAACTTAATTTTATCAGTCATTTTAAAAGAAGGTTTAAACAATCTTTTATCCATAAGCAATCTTAGAAGATATTTTACTTTCCACTTATAGTAAAAAACTTCTAAGTTTTCTTAAAATTCTTGTAAGCAATTTTGAAAAGTTGTTGTAAATGACATAGTTATACAATTAATTAACACCCAAGCTAAAATAAAATTAAAACAACCAAAATGCCCTTCAACAGACTAATGGCTAAAGACACTGTGGTACATATACACAATGGAATATTATGCAGCTGTCAGGAGAGATGAAGTCATGAAATTTTCCTCTACATGGATGTACATGGAATCTATTATGCTGAGTGAAATAAATCAGAGAGAGAGAGAGAGAGAAACGCAGAATGGTCTCACTCATTTATGGGTTTTAAGAAAGACATTCTTGCAATAATAATTTTCAGACACAAAAGAGAAAAGAGCTGGAAGTTCCAGCTCACCTCAGGAAGCTCACCACAAAGAGTGATGAGTTTAGTTAGAGAAATGACTACATTTTGAACTGTCCTAATAATGAGAATGTATGAGGAAAATGGAAAGCCTGTCTAGAGTATAGGCGGGGGTCGGGTGGGGAGGAGGGAGATTTGGGACATTGGTGATGGGAATGTTGCACTGGTGATGGATGGTGTTCTTTACATGACTGAAACCCAAACACAATCATGTATATAATCAAGGTATTTAAATAAAATATATAAAAAATATTTAGAGTTAGGAAAGGTTTAGAAGTAAGATCTGTAATATCTATTGACTTTAACAATTTATATTTACAGTAATATTTTGGCCATATCACAATGAGTGTTAATGGGAGAAAATTTTTTTGGTCTGAAAATAACCAGTATGCTATGTGTGTTGAATGAGCAAAGGAGGGGGGATACATGGAACATAGTCTTTACCTGTAGTTTAAAAAAGAAATGTACAAGAAACTAATAATTTCAAGATTGGAAAGAGGACTTGCTACTCATGATATATGAAGTCAAATAGAAAATAAATGCGATGAAGCTAGAAAGATAGTACAGCATGACTAGGATTGTCTGATTTGACTCTGGTTTAATTCCCAACACCCACTGCTAGGGGCTATCCTTGAGCACAGTGATAGCCCTGTGCTTTGCCATATGTGGCCCAAAACCAATACAAAAATAACAGATGATGACTATTTATTTTTAATCAAGAACTTTTAATTTTTAGAGCAGCAGAACCGTAAGGTAATTATGGTCAATACCAATTGAATTAAGCCTTAATAGTGCCCTGACTCATCAAATACAGGCAATTGGGTTTATACATCTAAATCTGTACAGCTTCTTTGAATGCTATAAATATCACTATTTTCCGCCCTATACGTGGAGGTACTTTATCTATGATTTAGGGCCAAACTGGCAGGCAGTACATGAAACCTACATACTCCTGACTCAGTGCTCGGTGTCATACCAGTGCTAGGTAATAATTGGATGAAGAGATTGAAATATGTTCTCAGACAATATAACTTTTTCTTTCAGATCTGGTATTTCATATTTTATTCATTTATTGTTTTATTGAAGTACTGAGATTTACTATATTGTTCATTAGATTTTTCAAATGTACATCAGTCTTGTACCACTTTTGGCCAGAATCACCTACAGAAATTTCAGTTTAAATTTATTTATCTACATGTGTGTAGGTGTTGCTACCCCCATAATGGAAAAAAAAGGTCCTGTAGGACCCTGAAGTTTCTGCTTTCCCCATGAAAGTTTCTGCTTTTGCTGTAACTGCTTTTGTATGCTTCCTTTGTTAGTTTGTGGGACATGGCCTTCATATAAGAATTGGAGACAAAGGGAGACACAAGACAGGGCACACAGCACACATGTCCGTGCACTCAGTATAAGCCTTAACAGATTAGCCTTGTAACATCTGAATTATGTATCTTGTGGAATGTGAATTGTGTATCTCTTTTACTGCTTTCTGGAGCTGTGGCACGCTTGGTGATGGCTGTATATACCCTCACTCCCCTAGACTCGGGGTCCTTGACTGGAAACCTGTTCCCAGGTGGAAGTCTTGGACCCTTAGCTACTTAAGCAAATAAAACCCTACTTTGTAATTCGTATCGCCATGTGGTCACTTTGTCTTATCACTGGGCTATTAGCACAGACCCAACTTTAGATTTTTCAAGCGTGCATCATTCTTGTTCCACTTTTAACCAGAATCCCCATATCCCATTAATTCCAGGTTCCTAAAGGACTCTTCCTTGTACTCAGTTCTATAGACAAATACAATCGGTTCTTATGACCACTTTTGTATCCTTACTTCGTTCCTTATTTTGTTTCACACATGAGAATGATCTTTGTTTTTCCTCTTTTTTTTCCATTATGGGGGTAGCAACACCTACACACATGTAGATAAATAAATTTAAACTGAAATTTCAAATATTGTAAATGAGGTTTTATGTGTTTTGTTCTTTTAATAATTTTGGACTGTTTTGTCTCTACAATAAGCAATTTTTAGAATAACATACAGTAAATTAGAATAGACCTTATAGTGAAAAAAATCTAGACTCTCACTGTTTTAGAAATTTTTTATACTTGCAATTAACATAATATGAAAATAGGTATGTGTCCCACATTTTCTGGTTTACTTATTTTCAAGACATTTTGTGTATAAAAATAGGATATTTTCTAAAAGAAAATGAGATATGGGATGACAAATATCTTATTCCTAAATGGCCCTGTGCTCTACTTTTCATGAAATCATATAGGTTCTAAACAATTACTAAATGATATGAATGAATAATGATGCAATCATTATTTTCAAAATATGGATCTACTTTTTCAGGCTTTGATAACAAAATATATAATAGAAATATGAAATAAAACATTTCTGGAATAACTTCAGCCTCTGACTCAGAATATTACCAAATGGGAAAAAATTAAGTTAACAATAGATACTGAAAATTTGTTCAATGGCATGGCCAAAAAAAAAGGAGATATAAAATTGTCATTTTAACAGTATGGAAATCTTTACATAATTATTTATGTTGATATTGATATTAATCCCAAACAAATAACTTTGTGAATATAGTAAATAGACAGTATCCAATAATTTTACAGATATGAATCTGTTTAACTTTCCTAGTTCTCACATATTTAAAGAGCTACAAGGAAATGACCTTGATAAACCAATGCAATGGTCAATAGATTGAAATTAACAGGTGATAAGTAAACTAAATTCTCTTGCTTCTTTATCAGCCTTTAATAGTAATTTACAAATCTTTGAGTGTGTAAAATATTCATGTACCTGGAAGCAATCCTTAAGCTTCTTGAATGAGTTTCCATGCACTGTGGTTCCAAAACTATTGATTCTCTTAATGGAGCCTAATGTAATACTGGGTATATAGGAATATGAGATTATATAGGCTTCGGATGAAAACTTAGATGATATTTTGATCTTTCATACCAAATATGGTGTCCCAGCAAATTTTCATGTGACCCCTGAACAAATGAGTGTATGCCCCCCACTTTATAAAAATCAGTTAAACAAAATTTGATTATTTCCTTTACTTGAATATTAGAATGGTCTTTATGTATAGTCATAAAAATATAACCTTATTTAGTATATTCTAATAAAGAGATATGAAAATCACTGTTTTCCAAATATGAATTGTATATGCTAAATTAGATCTCATACAGTGTCCAGGGGTTCATGGAGTCTACTAATTCACTGTATATTAATCTATATGGAGTATAAACTAATTTCCTTATGAAAAAGTAAAAACTGTGATTGTGAACCAGAAAGATATCATTTGGATCAGAATTGATAATTTATTATGAGAAAAATGTGTTTCCTTCAAAGGTGATAATCAAAAACACAACAGCAATATCTATGTTGTCTTAGATAATGTCAGCACATCTAATGGAGAACAAAAATTCATTAATGAAATGGACTTATTTATAAAGGAAATTGCTACCAGAGAAGGTAGCCCATTAAACTCTAAGGATCGATATAATTTCTTGAAAGTTTAGATATATGCATGACTTGGACAATATGAACAGCTTTATTTACCAATAAATGAACACTGTTGGTTGCTGATGGAAATGCTTTTTCATGTACAGATAGGGTTGCAAAGTAATTAGAACATAATAAATTATTCTATGCACATTCCCTTATATTTGAATATTTATTAATTCAAGGATAGAAGACAATGTATATTCCATATGATATAGCAGAAGAGATAGAGAAGATTCACATTTAATTTATATATAAATATATTTATAGATAACACTGCCATCTGAAAATTGTTATGGGGATATAAGTGCATTTTAAATCAGAATATTAATGTTTATTTGAACAATCTGCACTAAAATCCCAAGGGACAATGAAAGTCCTCTGCCTAGAATTCTTGTAAATTCTATCATCTTTGTCTCTTCAATTTGATTAGTTTCATCTGTATCTTTTCCCTGAAATATGTGAGTGAAGGTAATAGCTTTCAGATAATTCTGAGCCTAACAAATTATTTATCCCAAAGATGGGTTGAGTAACATCTTACATTTTCTTTACTGTCAGAACTAATAGCAACCTCATAGACGGTATATAACTTTCTCACTTAGGAGTTTGCATGAAATTTCTAAAACTTACTTCAGATATTTTAGTATCTTTCATTATATTTCAGTTCTGCATTTTACTTTCCAATTTTCTGCAATAAAATTCTACTGAATATGTATGAGTTTACCTTTATCAGTTCAAAGATACTGATATATTTCATATATTATTTATTCCTTGTGAATTATGGCATCATCATCAAAGAAATATCTACATGTAAGATATATGTGACTGTTATTATTATTAATTTTCATATATGTGAAAAAATTAACAGCAAAATGTGTTTATCTTCTGCATATATATAGGATTGCCTTTTCTTTTTTTAAAAAATGATTGGATACTCATTCTATATTAAGGTATGAGCAGATTTTTTTATTTTCTTTATTTTGAAACAAACTGGAATATTAATATGGCTTATCAGGAAATTTACACCTGTTATTTACTTAGGCACAGGTATCACTTATTCCTTAAAATTTTTTGTTATATTTAAATATATAATAAACCTTTATTAGGTGAGATTGAATTCTGATTCTAAATAGTATCAAACTTGCATTAATGGTTGATGCCACTTCAAATTATTGCACCAACTTCAGATTATTTCCTACCTAAAATTTTAAGATATTGAAATGGTTTCTTCAAATAAATCATAATTTTTCTACAATGATTTTTGTTATTACTCTATTACTAGATCGTATGAAAAATATTATTTCTAAAAATTGTGGAGTTTCTAGGACTGCTCACTGCATTTCTGTCAGTTTTTTTTAATTGATTACCAATCTATACTTTAGTTGTGATTGGGTCAATATGAAGGGGAGAACTCAATAAATTTAGCACTTGCAATGTTACCAAATTTAATTTTGTCTTCTTTATGCAGAAATATAAACTGAAACAATAAGTTTTGAAACAAGAATTTAGTTTCAGAATGTCTCTATTACAACTCAAATGTCTCTATATTACCTCCCAAATATACTATGATACAGAGGTTATTTATGCATATATTTTTGGTAATTTGGATCATATCCTCATTAGTTTGGGTCTTATTCTAGTCATGACCTCTTCAACCCCTTTTTTATCACAACCTGCTGCTTACCTCCTCGATTACCACTAGATGGTACTCACATGTTTTTGGTATTTTTCAATTACAATATTTGATTCTAAAGTAAAAATTCAAGGATATAGAAATTTTAAAAATGTGTGTAAATATCAGTTCTAAAAGAGTTTAAACTGTTGAGTATTTTATAATGTTGATCATAGCTACATAAATTTTGTATAAATTAAATGCTAACTAAGAGCTATTTTCTACTTCAATTTAATGCAACAAGTCTTTCCAAACTATATTTAAGGATGTGAAAATAAAAGAACGTGAAAATATAGATTTAAAAATATAATATAAAAGGCAATACTTTATATATAATATATATGGTTATTTACCCACCTTCTAGTGTTTGTTTCTAAATAGTTTATAATTCCATCTACGTATTCTCAATTTGGTGTACACACTTCAACTTTTTTTTATTTGTTATTTATTTATTTAGTCCTTTAGAGGATTAGTCTGTTTTTGTTATTTTTGTTGAGGAATAGATTTGAACATTGCCTAATACAGATGAATCATACTTTGACTTAATATAGCCTCAGCAAAATTATATATATATATTGTAAACTTACTAGACAACTTGCCATTACACATGTGAATAATTTCTCATTTACATTAATGAAAATAGAAGATTAGAGTAAGTCATCCCCATAGTCACTATTGCTCACTATTGCTAAATTGTGAAGTTGTCTCCTTTAAATCCCATAATCTTATTATGTAATATGTACTATTTACAATAGCAATGCTAAGCTATTACAAAATTCTCCATGCTTCAGCAGCAATAGGAATTGAATTAGAATTTACATATATGTGCCGAAATTAAAACTAATTGTTTTTCTATTGCATTAAATCTGAGCAATAGTACAGAGGGTAGAACTGGGTATACTCTATATATTTCCTTAAACCCCAACTGGAGTGATCCTCGAGTATGCTCTGGGCAAGACTGAGTGGGGCCCAAAACATTAACATTGTTTCTAAATACTACTACTAATAATAAAAGTTAATTAATTTAATAATACAAAAAGAGTGTAGTTTTTAATTATTGATTGATTTTAAGTATATGCATGTTTACTATTTATTGATACCAGGCATATTTTATGTAAACTACATTCTATGACATTAATTTTGGGGATGAATATTGGGTATTTAACCCTTTTTGTAGCTTAAAAGTAAAATATTTAATGTAAAATTATTGATTATAGCTTTTTGATAAAAGACTTAAGAATAAAAGTTAGGTGGCCTGAGCAATGGCATAGTGGGAAGGCACTTGATTTGCATAAGGCAGCATCCGGTTTGATCCCTACCATCCTGTATGCTTCCCTGAGAATGCTAAGGGTAACTTCTGAGTACAGAGCCAGGAATAACTCCTAAAAGCTGCTTGGTGTGGCCCTAAAACAAAACAAAATAAAATTTATATTATAATCAGAGTTTTAACTTCAGAATAATTTTGTAAATTAAGATACTCAGATCCAGTGATATTTGGGGGTTTAAAACTTCCCTGTAGACTTTTTATGAACGTAAAATTATCCTAGGATAAAATAATAAGAACATTTGGAAAATCTTTATGTTAAGGATCTTTTCTAAATTACAATATAATATGTAATTTATATGTATATGTATATGTATAATTTCAACAGACAACTTTGCAATTATGTCTTTGAGATTAGATAAGTATTTCAGAAATTAGACAAGTATTAGTTAAGTAATAGTAGGTGATCACTTCACTTCATTTTTTTGAAACCTATTATAGAATCTTAGAAAAAGATTATCAATACATTTTATGGATTTTTTGTTTGTTTGTTTGTTTGTTTTTGCTTTGGGGGCCACACTCTGTGATGCTCAGAGCTTACTCCTGACTCTGCGCTTAGAAATCACTCTTGGCTTGGGGGATCATATGGGACACCAGGGAATTGAACTGTGGTCTGTCCTATGTCAATCTTGTGCAAGTCAAAAACCCTAGCACTGTGCCACAGCTTTGGCCTCTACTTACATATTTTTATGGTAATGTTTTACTTTCCATTTGGAGATTCTGAATTTTAATCCATAAATTGTATGTAATAGAATTTTTTAAAAGATGTGCATTCATACATATAAAATTACAAAAATATTGTATAAAATTAATAGAATATGTTTCAGAGAAAACCATCAAGATGGTTAAAAGTATAAATTAGCTGTGTCTTGACACTGGAACAGTTTATGCTTATATTAATTATTCTTATAGACATCAGGAATATCTTTCATGTTCTAAAATAAAAACAAAACATTTCACATAGTAGTAGAATAGTTTGCATTTTAGAAATATTTTAAAAAATGTCAAGAAATGATAGGAGATAATTTTTATGTTAAGAGTAGAGGGCTGGAGAGATAGCACAGTGGTAGGCATTTGCTTTGCACACAACCAATCCAGGATGGATCTGGGTTAGATTCCAGGCATCCTATATGGTACTCTGAGCTGCAAGGAGCAATTTCTGAGCACAGAGCCAGGAGTAAGCACTGACCACTGCTGGGTGTGACCCAAAAACAAACAAACAAACAAAATAAAACAAAAACAACAACAAAAAAACCCACTGAACCATTATAGTTTGAAATATTTCTCTCCAGAAGCATATGCAAGATACGGGTACATGCATTTCTCCTAGATCACAAAATAATTTAACAATAGTTTTTCATAATCACACATTAGCATGCACATATTCCTGAAGCTATTAACTTATAACACTTACTTTTTCAAGGTCATATGTCTGGTTAATGAATTAACCACTGGCAATATATCTGGTGTTTATTATTATCTTCTACTATATATTTTATATGTTCCTTTCTATAAGCAAGCAGAGTATCTGGTCATGGACAATAATTTTGTGGAATCAATCAAATAGTTGCTCCAAAAGTGTCTGGGCTATTAGTAGTCATGTCTGGTTTAGGCTTTATAGCTTTTCATTGATTTAAATTACAGGACATGATGCTCTTTATTTATATGCTGAAAAAATAATCTCTTTAGATTTAGTTTAGATGCACTTTTGTTTAACTGCACTGTGAAGAAAATGTTTATTTTGTTGATAATCAGGATATAAATAACTCTAGGCAGCACAGAAACTCGCATCTTGGTCATTTTATCCAGCAAGAGAAATCTAGTCAGCCAAGTGGCACTCTTAATCTTAGTTAATGAAAAATTTTGTCCTACTAGTGGAAACATTCTGCTTTTTGACATTAATACCTCTAGACAACATATCAAGGTTGCAATGACAAGAAAAAACAGCAGTTATTTACTGGGAATAACAGTTCTCAATTCTACCATTCAATACCTATTCTAATAAATAATGACTGTAAAGAAAGCACTGTGATATAATGGGCTTTGAAGCAAAACAAAAGCAATATTTGGATTAATTATGATACAATTCTACAAGAGTTTATCAACTAGCTTATATTGTCACTAAAAATTCAAATGGCAAATCCACATTTCTATCAAGCAGGTCACTTCACGAATGTGGGACTATTTGTATTCTTGGGCAGCTATGATACAACCTGTCACTAGGCAATGTAAGTTTGTGTTCAGAAAGTTGATTGGCTAACATCTACAGGGAGGGTAATTCTGTCTATTTGAAATTTTACTTTACCTTTGTTGAGTTAACTCTATAGTGTATGATCAAATATACCACACACTCAAACACACACACACACTTATGTTCAGGATTTTACTTTTATTCTCAGAGATTATCTAAAAATATATTAACAAAATTTTCTCTCATTACTAAGCTATAGCTACATCCTGTTCTTTAATTTTAGGTAAGACACCTATATATTTATCATTCAAAGTAAAATTAACCAGTGAGTCTACTGGTAATGCTTTCCATCAAAAATTTGTTTTTTCACTATTCACAGTGATATTCAAGCAAATTTACAGACTATAAATGGCTCTAGTGTCACTGTTACACTGAAAGGAGACATCAGTAGATCGCCAATGCACAGAATAAATAGCATAGATGGATCTGGACCTTGGAGGATTATGGCAGAAGCAGCACAGAAGAGTGCTGACTGATGGATTTGGAGGAGACATGAGCAGAAGAGTGCTGACTGATGGATCTGGATGAAGAAGAGTGCTGAGTGTGAGGGACAGCAGCTATCTGGAGAAGACAAGTGCAGTAAGTACTGAGTGATAGTGAGAAAGGAGTGAGACACTATTACACTGACAGGAGTGCAGAAGAACACAGATGGATTTGAACTCTGGAGGATTATCGCAGATGTAGCACAGAAGAGCACTTAGTGATGGATCTGGAGGAGACATGAGCAAAAGAGTGCTAACTGATGGATCTGGATGGAACCGTGTTAGAAGAGTGCTGAGTGTGGCGGACAGCAGCTATCTGGAGGAGACAAGCTCAGTAAGTACTTAGTGACAGTGAGAGAGGAGCAGATACTGTAGTGATGAACAAGTTTTTGTAATGGAAATGGACTGGACTCCGAACAAAATTCAGAGCCAGATGAGAATCCTAGTATGAGTGGGGATCAAAAGAAAGCAAAGATGGTTAGCTCAAGCAAATTCTCTGGCACAAGGCAATATAGCAAAATCCATATTTCATTTGACTTTACTTTCACTGAAGATGCAAATAAACCAACTCCACTATGCGTGGTGTGTGGTGAAAAGATAGCTAACAATGCTATACTCCCAAGTAAACTTAAATGCCATCTCCAAATGAAACACCCTTCGCTTCAAAACAAGAAGGTGGACTTTTTTGTTCACCTACGTGAAACCATGGAGAAACAAGCAATTTTAATGAGAAAAACTACAAAGGTAAATGAAAGAGCTCTTAAAACTAGCTATCAAGTTGCTGAACTTATAGCCAAGTCAAAAAAGTTGCACTCTGTGGCAGAGACATTAATATTTACCACCTGCAAAGCTATTGTAGAGGAGATGCTCAAACCTGAAGCAGCTAAGGAAATAGCCAAAGTCCCTCTCTCAGACAACACAATTTCCAGACATATTAATGACATGTCTGCAGACATCGAAAGTGTGGTTTTGTAAAAGATCTGTATCAGAGAGAAAGTTGCATTACAACCTGAGGAGTCTACTGATATCAGTAGACATGCTCAACTCTTGGCCAATGTGTGTTTTGTGAATGGAGATGCAATCTGAGAAAAAAAAATTTTTTGCAAGGCATTGTCAGAAAAAAACAACAGGAAAAGACACATTTTCGGTTACATCAGAATATCTTGAACAAGGAAGACTTAATTGGGAAAACTGCACAGGTGTCTGCATCGATGGAGCTGCAGCCATGGTCGGGGGGGGGGCACCAAAGACTTTGAAAGTAGAATGAAGAAAATAAATACATATGTGATTGTTACAGGTTGTTCTTTATACCATGAGGCTCTCGTAGCCAAGACATTACCAGAAAACCAGTTCCTGTGTTGGATGATGTTGTGCACATAGTAAACTTTGTAAAGTCAAGACCCATGAAAAGTTGCATATTTGCAGCTTTGTATGAGGAGATGGGAGCGAAGCATAAAACCTTGCTGTTTCATATGGAGGTCTAGTGGTTGTCACGTGGCAAGGTTCGTGTGTATGAGCTGCGGGAGGAACTTAAAGTGTTTCTGACAAATTAGAGGTCAGATTACACAAAGCTGCTTGCAAGTGATGAGTAGTGTGCAAGGCTGGCACCCTGGCAGACATTTTTCAGCATCTTAATGAACTGAACACACGAATGTAAGGTAGAAATGAAAACTTGCTTACAAGTACAGATAAAATGAATGGATTCTGTTCAAAGGTGCAACTCTGGCATCAACATGTGGGAAGTGGCAATCTTGAAATGTTCACACTCACCAAACAATGGCAAGGTGTTCGCACTGCTGCACTGTGTGAGATAAAAGTTAAATATTTAAAACCTCTCAAAGAAAAGCTGTCATTTTATTTTTTATCACTCTTCACTGAATGCCTTGACTGGATTAGGGACCCTTATAGCTCAGCATCAGTTGGTGGAAAGGACAAGACTGCACAAGAGCAGGGGGAACTGACTTAACTGAGACAAAATCGTGGTTTCAAGCTAAGATTTGCTGATCTACTTTGGACAGTTTTTGGTTGGATACTGCCGAGGAGTTCCCTATTCTGGAAAACAAAGCAATTTGTCATTGCTCTCATTTTTCACTACATATCTGTGTGAGATGAGCTTCTCAAGCCTAATTACTATAAAAAATAAAGACAGAGACTGAGAGGTGTTGACGAAGAGCTACATGTGTCTTTGTTCAATTCCTGTCAGAATATCAACTTCGTGTTCAGGGAAACAGGTCCAGGTTTTGCACTAAGTAAGTGAACAGAAATATGAACTATTATAAAATACTTTATTATTTCATAATAAAGTAATTATAAAATTATTTATTTGTGCTTATTTGATTCATATTCAAGGTAATTACTTTATATGTAGTCAATATAGGCACTGAGTTTTTTTTTAACATTTTCTAATGATGGTGTGCCTTGTGATTTTTTTTTTCATAAAAATGTGTGCCTTTGCATAAAAAGGTTAAAAAACAAGATCTAGGCTGTTCCAAAATACACTATCAAATATAAAAACCAAAGTCATAAGTGGGGAAGTTATTATCAGTGGTTATGATTCTGCTCTTAAATCCTATGGGTTCTCATTGGAATACTTCTTTTTTTTTTTTTTGGTTTTTGGGCCACACCCGGCGGTGCTCAGTGTTTACTCCTGGCTGTCTGCTCAGAAATAGCTCCTGGCAGGCACGGGGGACCATATGGGACACCAGGATTCGAACCAACCACCTTTGGTCCTGGATCGGCTGCTTGCAAGGCAATCACTGCTGTGCTATCTCTCCGGGCCCTCATTGGAATACTTCTATAGGGCTGGCTCAGGCTCCTAACAGCAATTTTATTTGCCACTTCTACTTTATGCACAGTAGACATGGGTTTATTAAGCCATATGGCAAGTGACAAGCTTGTAGCACAGAGGCAGAACCTTCTCTTGCTTTGGACTCCATTAAAAATCCAGCAGTTCATTAGTCATTCAGCTAATGGGGAAGTAACAACTAATATATGTTGTGATTTCCATAGCTAGACACAATAATGACCAAGACTTCAGAAGAAACCTTATATTGTGCCCCAATATTGATTAGCTACAAATTTTATTGGAGTTTAAGTCTCTAAATTTTATCACAATTAATAGATGTAGACTGAATAGGGACAACACTTTCCTTGTATGCAATTTACTTAACCCAGTTTGATTTCTGGCACCACATGTGTCCTTATGTATATCCTTATATATCCATATATATCCTTATATTCATTATGATCTCTTACATATGATTCTCTAAGAGTGTCCACTAAATCAAAATCAGGAGAAATCCCTGAGCACAGTTTAAGAATTTGTTGTGGCACCAGAGAGATAGCATGGAGATAAGGTGTTTGCTTTACATGCAGGACAGTGGTTCGAATTCCAGCATCTCCTATGGTCCCCCAAGGCTGCCGGGGGCAATTTCTGAGCATAGAGCCAGGAGTGGCCCCTGAATGCTGCCAGATGTGACCCAAAAACTAAAATATAAAATATATGTATATATATATATATTGTTAAGAATTTGTTGTGGCCCAATGGAATAAATAAAAAAAATAATTTTTTATCATCTGACTTTTATGTCTTATAAATGTCTAAAGTATTTATGTCTTATTCATTGGGTATATACAGCATATTATTGTCAATGTAAAGAAACAGTGGGATATACATTACATAAGGTAAACATGATCAGATAACTAAAACAATCATATAATGCAATAATGATGAGTTAATGAACTCAGTTATAATAGGGATATGCCTAATCTGAAAGCCAGAAGCAATATTTTTGGATTTTATCTATAGCAGTCTAGAAAAAAATATGTACCTGTCACTTAATTTCTGAATACCTGATTTCATTTGTTTAGGAAATAATCTCAAATCTGGCAAAATTAAAAATACCACAAAGTTATGTTTATGGTGATTTACTGTCATATATCTGAACAATCATAAAAGTAATTTGAATTGGATGTGTTGATAATCTTTGTCCAGAATTTTATTTAGAAATTTCTGAATGATGCCATTAATGTTAGCATTTCTACCAGTAGTTTGATTTCTTGTTAGCTAGTTTTCTTAGAAGAGTGGGGCATTGGTGGTGGGAATGTTGCTCTGGTGAAGTGGGGGGGTACTCTGCTTATGACTGAAACTCAACTACAAACATACTTGTAATCATGGTGCTTAAATACAGATTTATAAAAATAATAAATAAAATAAAATAATGAATGAAACAAATAAAACTCTGATCCCCAAGTCATTGTTTTAATATAGGAAATATGGTTGTATAAGTCAGTCTGGAGTTGGGTAGATACCACAAGATAGATACAGAAGGCACTGGCCTCTCAATGCATTGATACTATCTAGAAACACCATTGATCACAAATGATCACATTGTGATCACATTGATCACAATGATCACAAATCATTGCTCTGACTAATGAAGCACTGATATGTTGAGTTACCTTAAAGTTAATGACAGTTCAATTTCTAGTATTCACTAAAATATCCAAAGATTTCCTTCCCAGTGATTATCCTGGTAATGGACCTTAGGTCTCTGTAGGGAAGGATTGGTAGAAACATTCTTAGTAAAAATAGTTGACAATAAAGGAATATATCTTCAAGGATACCTTTATAAAAATTCGAATTTAATCTCACACAAACCTGAGATATTGTTCATAAAATTTTATTTTCAGCAACACTAACATCTATTAATACCATAATTTAGAATCTCTCATTAATCCCTCAATTTATCTCACTATGAAGTGATGATACCATCAATGGGAATATTTACATTCTTATATCGAATCAGAGCATAGACCTAAGTATAGAATTATAAAATCATCTGAGAAAACTTATTATTGTACTCCATAAGGCAATGTACCCCAACTAATGTTCAGGAGCCAGGAAGCTACTCCTGGACATTACTACCCCCCTACCCCTCAATTAGTAATATGGGGTGTTTGGACTGGGTGGTAATTGGGCAAAAAGTTTAGTTGGGCTTGGGGAACTATATTGAATAATGTGTCATACAGGAAAGGCAGTACTTGAGCAATATAACTGATCCCAGAAAACTTTTAGTTATGATTTTATTCATCTCAGAGAAAAATATACATTAATCAGTTACCCAGATAAACAGGAATAGTAGAAAGAAATCTGTTTTTGTGTGTGAAAAGAATTGATGTTAACAAAATGTTAAAAATCCCTGACATGAGACTTTATTCATATAATGAGAAGCATGTTACTTTTTTGCAAAAATTACTTTTACATTAATATTTATTTTATATACCCAGGGATTTCCTTTATTCATGGCATTCCTCAGAAACTCTATGAGATGTATATGGGCTTAGGATATTATATAGGCTGCTGGGTCAAATCCAGTTCTGTATACAAGGTAAATGCTTCACCCTTTGTACTATCACTTTACCCACAATTTAGCATGTTAATTAGTCTTATATAAATACAAGTTAATGTTAATAAATATTTAACACAAGTACATGCTATTTAGATTGTAAATTTCTCTCATTTTTTTCTTCCTTAAATACTAGTATAATGAGGCTACATATACATTTTTTATATTCAAAGGATTTTAGAATTATGTTAAACAGATTTCTCTGTGGGAACAAATCCTATCAGTTGTGATACCTTACAGAAGAAAATATTTATGCTTTATAAATATCTGTACACATGATATCCATGAGTTATTTTATTCAAGTGCCTCAACTGAGGAAGCATCAGCCTTTGTATGATTCTATAACTGAGGATAACTCAAATAGGAAAGAAGAAGCTGGTGCTGTTCAAAAACCTCTTAAGTAGACACTAAATTGATTTCTCTTTCAACACTTTTTAGGGTCAGACATTCACGTCTCTAAGACTGGGGTGATAAAGATTGGTGGTGTTCTAAGGATCCTATGGATAGTACAGTGAGTGGGTAAAGTGCCTGTCTGCATGTAGCCAAATATGTTCAGTCCCCAACACAACATATTGTTCCCCTAATCCCACAGGATTAGCCACTGACTACAAGTCAAGAGTAAGCCCTAAACACATCTGAGTGTGGCCCCAAGTCCCACAAACCAAATGGGAGAATTTTCTTCTCTATTAGAAAATGCTTCTAAAATGACATAGCACACATCATCAGTAAAGAGCTAAGAATTGCAAATAAACTCCATGATAGTCACTAAAATAATACTTTGTAATCAGATAGGCAATATTAATATTTCAATTACTTTGAACAAATAGGCATGTAACTACCACTGTATAGTTATTACATTAATTTAGGGTGAAAGTTTAAACCATATTATCATGATTTTCAATAGATTACACAATTAGTTTGAAGCTGCATTTGTATTTGTTTTTGAGGGCTCACACCCATCTCTACTCAGAGTTGATTCCTAGTACTGAGTACAGGGACCACTCTTGGTAGGGTTTTGTTGGACATAAAACCACCTGAGTCAGCTGGGCACAGGCAAGTGCCCTACTTGTCAAATTATCACTCTGGTTCCCAAGATACAAGGTAAAGAAAGGGCTATTATAGGTAGAATTATTACAGATAGTATACTACAAGTAATACTTGTATTTGGGGATACATAGTTTATATTTGCTAATTCATACTTAATATTAAACAATTGTGTTATTTCTGTTTTAAAAATGAGAAAATATGGTCACAAATTATATATACTCCTGTGCCACAATTTGTAACAAGTAGCATAATTTGCTATTACATGATTTAAATTAAAATTAAAGTTAAGCAGACAAGAGCTTTATAATCATTGTTAAAATGATTGTTAATGTTGTTAAAATATTTTATAGCATTTACATATACATTTTGGAAGGATGTTTTTTGTAAAGAATGTAATATTGGGTTGATGAGTTTTATATTTAAAAATAAGAATTAAATGTTTTGGTCTAATATGCAGGAATTCATTTTACTCAATTCTGTTAGAAGTTTATATTCACAATGTTAGTTCCTTACATGTAAGAGCCTTAGAGATTAAAATTTGGGGGGCCATGGTGATAGTACAGCAGGTAGGGCATTTTCTTTGCACACAGTTGACCTGGGTTCAGTGTTCTGCATCCCATCTGGTTCCTGAACTTGACAGGAGTAATTTATGAACACAGAGCCAAGAGTTATCCCTGAGTGCTGCACAATTTGGCCCCCAAACAAAATAAAAATAGATTAAAATGTTAATTGCATATATTATATTCATTGTTATATTAAAAAGTTACTTGTTAGCACTTTGCATTGATGAATCTATGTTTATAAATTATTGTTACTCAAACTTATTATTTCTGCATTTAATTATAAAATGAAAATATGCCTATTTATGATAACATATGGTGCATGCATATATACCTGCTAAATTGTATGAAATTGCCAGCTTTAGTTTAATATTGTTCATACAATTCACCTATGTATTTGGGAAAATGGGGTTGAGTCTCACGAGATTGTATTAAGGCTTGTTCTGGTGGTGCTCATAGGTTCATATGAAGTTACAGATTGAACTAGTGTGAGCTTCATGCAAGGCAAGCACTTTCAATGCTCTCTGCCTGGCCATTGTTCTAAGTATTTTTAATTTGGAATGAGATATTAGTTTTCAATCTTAAAAAATCATACACATATAAATATATTCAAACATGTAGAATGTTTAAATAAAAATGCAAATTTTTTTCATTTGACTTCCCTAGCATATTTGCTGACATACCTCAATATTTATATTAAACAAATAATATTTGCACCAATGTCCTACTGTGATGAACAGAAACACAAATATTAGAAACTTTTAAAAGAAAGAAGAGCACACTTAGAAGTTAGAAGTAGGTTACACAAATTCTTTGGAGTATAGAAACATTGAAAGTTAAAATTTAAAAATGAAAATATTACATGAGTACCCATAAATAACAATATATAGTTTTCCTATACTTGAACACTTCTCAATATAATTTTGGCATTAAGGATAACTTTTATAGTGTCTATAAAGAAACATTATAGTTACCAACATGCAATTTAATAGAGATTATAAAATAATATAAGGACTCCCATAGGTATAATGCATATGTTCAAGTGTAATGAGTGCCACTTCTATAAAAAAGGAAAAAAAATATTTCATAGACTGTGATTCATTTTATGCAGTGTTAACATTTACTGAAAAACTTTTATTATTTTTCCTTATTACAGCCAACAAAATAAGATATTGTACAAAGAATACAGCTGAGAACTCTAGAGCAAGCAAAGTTCTCTAACGTAGTAGAAATCAATTTTCTGTCCATTTACTTGTCAGGACTCTGCATTACTTGTCAAAACTAAGTGAAGACTCTTTGAAGCTTAAATACTCACTGCATTAATGGCAATGAAATAAGAGATGGCTGAATCTAAAAGTGAGGGACTGTTAAGCAAAATAACTATTATGCTGGGAATGCACTTTTCTATTTATCCCCTGACCTTAATTCTGCTGACTGAGCATGACACTTATGTGTATTTCACATATATGTAATGATACCATATACAGAAAATTAAAAGAAACAATGTATATATTTAATTAATTTCTATGTGTACAGTACATAGTTTCTTCATTCAATTTATTTATTCTTTTGGGCCACACCTGGCTGTGCTCAGAACTTACTCCAGACTATGTATTCATAGGTCACCCTCAGCAGTTTAAGGGCATTATAGGGGTTTTAGTGATCAATCTGAGAATAGCCACATGCAAGACAAGTACCCTCCTTGTGATATTATCTCTCTGGTGAGATCATGAATCTCATGAAACAAATATCTAATTTTATTGCACTTTGCTGTATTTTGCTTGTAGACACTGTAATTTACAAATTGATGGTGCCTGGAAATTTCATCAAACAAGGCTAAGAGAGGCAACTTTATTTTTGTTGTTGTTTGTTTCATTTTTTCTCTTTTGTTTTGTTTTTGTTTTGGAGAGATCAATCACACCTGTGGTGCTCAGGGCCTCCTCCTGGCTCTGCACTCAGGGATCTTTCCTGACATAGCACAGGGGGACACTATGGTGGTGCCAGCGATAGATCTCAGGTCAGCCAACCTATCACTCCAGTCATTTCTGTTTGAGTGCCAAACTGGACAATATTCAGATGTTACTCCTGACTCAGTGCTTCAACTGGTACTCGTTTTGTGATTTTGTTCAAAATATTTCAAATATTTCTATTACTATTTGAGTTTTATGGTAATTTGTGACCAGAGACCATGGATGTTACTATTATAATTAAATAACTGTTATAATTATAACTGTTATAAATAAATAACACCAAGGGTGTTACTATTACTAACTTTAATCTCATTCCAAAAATCATAAGCTATGCCCATATTAAATAGTGAATTTGATATTCATTACAAACATCTGTAAATGTGTTTTATGACTGTTCAAAATATTTCAGCCATCTCTTCTCAGGTCTCCCTTCTTTTGAGATAAAACAATCGTAAAATCAAGGCACTTAGTATCATGACAAATGAAGAGCTGTATATTGCTCGCTTTAAATTAAAAGATAGAATTTATTATACATGGTAAGAAATTTATGTTAGAGGGCTTGTAGCTTGAAATATAGCTAAATATCACTGAAAAGAAAAAATATGGAGGATAAAGTGTTTAGTACATGATTAAGAGTGCAAAACAGTGTAGTATTAATATGGAAAGAGGTTCAGCAAGAAGTTCCATTCAGTCTCAATATCCCTTACATTAAAATATAAACTAAGGAAAGAAGATAATTATTTTTCATTCTATAAAGAGAGAAAGCTGCAGAAAAAAATGTAGAAATTGTTTCATAGAATTAAAAATATCTAAGGTATCGTAGAAAACCATCATAGTAAGGTTACAGCAAGGCATTAAGAGATTTAGCAAAACTAGTTGATGAAGGTGGATACACAAAATAAAACCTTTTTAATATAGTTGAAAGAGACTTCTAGTAAAAGCTGGAGGGGGACAGAGATAATATGGTAGGTAGAGTGCGTGCCTTGAATACTGCCAGTCGAGTTCAATCCTGAGTACTCCCTATTGTTTCTCAAACATATCAGGAGTGATTTCTCAGCAGAGTCAAGAGTAAGCCCTAAGCATAATGAATGTGCCACCTCCTACCTCTCAGTAAGAAGTAGATATCTGTTATTGCTTCAATGACCAAATACATGTTAATGCCTAAATTCAAAGCATTAGCCATCAGTGTTACTCTTATAATGCAGTTGGACCTTTACTTTGTGACAAGTGTTCATTTATCATTTGAAATATTAATTTATTCCAAAATATGGTACTTCTGAGAATGATGCTTATTCTTCTCTATCTGTACAATATAAATTGAATAAATAAGCCTTTTTTATAGCATATCTGCTAATATCAGAGTTTTCTGACTCTATCTTTTGAGTTCTAGTTGATAAGGGGTAAAACAATTTGTTTCAAAATACCTAAATGTGTTAATATACTTCTTATTACAGAGAGATACATGTAATTTTTATTTAATTTTTATCTTAGGCTGCTTAAATATGGCCCTTACATAGCACATAAATAAAGTAATAATAATAAACGTAATACTAAGACTAAAACATATTGGTTTATCTGAATACAATGGAAAACTCAAGTCATAAGCTTCTAAATAGGATCCATCACTCTTAAAAACAACTTAGGAAAAAACTGAAGGGTTGAAATGATATTACAATGGTAGGATCTTGTTAGAAGCAACTATTCCCTGGAACTACATCTGATCCCAATATCTCTGCCAAAAGTGATCCATAAGCACAGAGAAAGGAGTTAGGCCTTTAAATAGCTGAGCGTGACCCCATCTCCAGCCCTTTCTGGAAAATAATAACAAAAATGATTGATGAAAGAAGGTCAAAAATAAAAAAAAAACTGACAGGAGCATGGAAGAAAACAACTTTAATCCCATCAATAATTTGAAAGGTTCAAGAGTTCACTACAGAAGATATATGAGAAAGGGTACAAAAACAGGATTTAAAATGTGGTATTTTATAAAAGAACTTGCTATCATTGTATAGACTTATCATTTCACGGGCTGTAGATTTAGTTGTAGTCTATAATTGTGATAAAATAGAATAAACTTGGGGTGCTTAAAATATATGAATTTAAGGGTAGAGAATTGACTAGAAGGATTGAGAAATTGCTTTGCATGCAGGATAGACTGTACATCCCCAATATTATAAGCTGCCCTGAGAATTTTCAGATATGATTTCCAACCAAAGAAACAAGTGAGTCTTCTATAGGCCACTGGAGATGTGACTATAATTAAATAAAAATATAGAAATGTAAAAATGTATAGCTTCACAACATGATGATTAGGAATGCAGTTTAAGGTGAAAATAATTATTTTCTCTGATCTTATTCTTGGTGTGTAGACAGATGCCTTCTCCCCTTTCATCACCCCTTCCTGTATTTTTATCCATATCTTTAATAAGATATATCTGTATAAGCATCTCCAATTATTTTATTTATTGTAATCTAGTTGCATTTAGCCTGACTTTCTTATATTTAGTCTTAAGGGGACTTTAAAAACTCTTTTTCTGGAGAAGTTTGAACTCAGTTGGTCTCTTTCTACCACATGGCCTCTCAGGTGTAGATGGGTGGACACAGCCTTGTAAATCCTTGAACGTTGCTGAATGTGTCCTGGATATTTCCAGAACCACCTTTTCCAAAGCATCTATAACCTTCCACTTCTCTGCCTATGCCACTTCTTTTGCCTCTTCCCCTTTTAGCTACACTGTGGTAACCTCCGTTGGGGAATGATGGTTCTTGTTAACTATTGACTGCAGGTACTCTCATCATCACACTATATAAAACTTTCTTAGAGAACACACCACATTGAAGCTTGACACTTAAGAACAAAGTAAAGATAATAATAACCATGTGAACAACACCCTTACATAAAATAAGTACTAATAATCACTCTATACATACTGTTAGGTGTATTGGGTAGAAGTATCTCTCTGCCCCCACCGTACTAAAGTAATGACATGCATGCTATATATATCAAGAAATGGGTTTTATTAGAGAAATGCTTTTTTGTATGCTGCATCTTTATATAATCCTTGTTCCTTGACAATCAGATTCTTCTACTGCTTTAAATTAACATTTGTTTTTCATTTCTCCAAATATATTTAGTCGTATTTTTTTTCTCCAAGGTTCTTTGAGCAGTAAACTAGTAGCTATACTAAGGAAGTTATTGTGTCGAGAAATCAACTGAAAATTTGATATGTAATAAAAATAATTTTATATGACAATTTAACTTATCTACTATTGGTCAAATCCTATTAAAGAGAAAAAAGCACAATGCATTACAAAGTAAAACATTTTCTTGATATCTACTTGTCTAAGATGATTTACAATCTTTTCTTGGGGCCTAATAGAATCAGATTCAATTGTTTATAGTAAAAGAAATTTGTCATCTGAAAAAAATAAACTGCAGAAGTACATTATTTTGTATGAATCAATAATTCAAAAATGCTTGTAATTGATTGAGTGGAATCTGAGTCTGATTGACTATAGCATGCAAAATTATGTTTACCAGGAATTTGAATATGATTTTGTATTATGAATTGCAGAGAAAAGTATGTTGGAAAGATGAATACTTTAAATGTAGCTTAATATCTACTAATCCAACATGATACAGATAACTTTTGACATAAAGAAATACACTATGAGGTAAATATTTCTTGCTGATTAAGTGGATTCTTTAAATTAAATCCTGAATCAAATAGCACTGTCTTTTCCATTTTTTCTTTAATGGGAATTTGCCCCAGAGTCTATTAGTTATTTTAAATTGCTGTTGAAATTTAATCTAAGATGAAAGAATGTTGTTATCAGAATACGAAATAATGACATATTGTAAGGTTGTAATAGAGAAGCGAATTCTTTCATCTCAAAAAACAGCACATTTAATAGCATGCAATCTAAAGGAAGATTTGGGCTGCCAGACAAATTACAAATACTTCTGTTCTGAGTAGTGATATGTTTTAGTGGAGATACTTATGCTAATGTATGCCTTGCACCTCTTGTTTTATGAAAAGGTATTTTTGATCATTCAGCATATATTCGATAACAATTATTTGTCTGCTTTGTCACATGAGTCAGACATCAGATGTTTTGAATTGTTAATAGATATATTTAAAGTGGTTGCAAGCTTCGTGAATTGTAGACTCTGATTAAAGCAATTTTTTACATGGTTATATGCCAAAATGAAATTTTTGCACTAGTAATACTTCATTTGAATTGGTTTATAAATGTCATGTTGGCTGTAAGGCAGTGAATTGTGTAATGGCTTTTAGAGAACTTTTCTTTTACTTTGTTCATTATTTACATAAAGCATTTCAGAAATGAAGTTTCAAGGTCAGGTAAACTTTTAATTAAACTGATATTAATAAATAATTAAGACAAGTTTTTAACATTTAGTGGGTTTTCAATATTGAACAAATAAAAGAAAATATTTCTAGAAGAAAAATTTAAGATCAAGAAACCTAAGCTTTCAGATACAATAATTATAAATATTGATATTATTTATTAAATAATTGATATTAATAACACAATTAAATATATTTATAGCTATGTCATCTGATAAATTATTTAGTATATATATTATACAGCACTATATAGCATATTTTAACTGAATTGATTATATTTTAACTGAGTTGATTGAATAAGAATCAAATATGAATACAGGATTGTAAAAGAAATGGTGCAGAATCCTAGAAGTGTATTGATATTAGTAATTAAAGTGAAACATTTTCATATTTATAAAGAGAATTTCTTTTGTTATGAAGTTACACCTGGTGGTGTTCAAGGCTGACTTGTGTTCTGTCAAGGCTCTGGGGAACAAATGTCATACTGGTGACAAAACCTTGATTAGCCACATGCATTGAGTTTTGTTTCAGCTATACTACTGTTCTGACCCCAGAAATCACTTTATTTTATTTAGAAATGCATATGTTTAATAAAATATTGTGATTAAAAATAGTTAATCTGGGCCGGAAGTATAGCATGGAGGTAAAGTGCTTGCCTTGCATGCAGAAGGACGGTGGTTCGAATCACAACATCCCATATGGTCCCTGGAGCCTGCCAGGAGTGATTTCTCTGTGTAGAGCCAGGAGAAACCCCTGAGCTCTGCTGAGTGTGACCAAAACAAAAGTTAATCTGAAAACTATAAGCAGGAATATGCATGAAATGTTTCATAGATAAGCAGATAAGTTTTACAAATAGATAATCAGTGGATTGTAAAATTTTCCATTTTTTGGCAAGTTGTACACACATCTGCTATCATCTTTTGTTTTGTTCTTTGGAATAAAAACGCTCAATACATTATTTTAATTATTTTTGCGATTTTAAGCATACTTAACAAATTATCAAGCTCCCTTCCTACCCCCCAGGAGGCTGTGACTATTCTGAGTTCAGGAGTTTAGAATTTCACTATATAACACTGTTCAGCTGTCCAATATCTCTGACATCGACATAATGACCTCTTAAGTGAAGGTTACCACTAATGTCAATGCACCTATGTCAAATTTTGATAAAGTTAAAACCCCTAAACTTGAGGCCTGGCAGTGATGGCTGTAGGTAAGGTGTTTGCCTTGCAGGTGCTAGCCTAGGACAGACCTAGGTTCAATCCCCCAGAGTCCCATATGTTCCCCCAAGCCAGGAGTGATTTCTGAGCACAAAGCCAGGAATAAACCCTGAGCATCATCGGGTATGGACCAACACACACACACACACACACACACACACACACACACACACACACACACACACACACACACACACACACATCTAAACATTTTTGACTTAAGTGATTTTTGACTTTGGTTCCTATATTTTCTCTTGACTTGCACCTTCTAGTGGAAAGCCTTTAGATCTATATAAGTGCTCAGAACTGCTGATATGAGGAGGAGTTTTAGGGATCCATTAGATTAAGGAAAGTTCAGAGATGTCATTTTAGTAATGCCTAAGAATGGTACTTCAGTCATGACTAAGAGTTGCCTCCCAGATGACACAGATATATTTCTATGATATGATTCCAGAGATACTCACTCGAGTTTGTTCTCTAACTGCTGATCGAAGCACACATAAATGAAAATAAATATTCTTATTTCCAACTAATCACTATAGATATTACTTAATTTAATTCAACATTTTAAGAAAATCAAAAATGTGTGATATTGTTATTTAGTTTTAAGTTATTTAATAAAACCTATACTTTATAGTGCTTTTAAGACTAAAATCACATCTCAAATACAGCCAAAAGTGTGTTATAATATTAGAATAGTTTCTATTTTCTTTCTTTTTTTTTTTTTTGTTTTTCGTTTTTGAACCAGACCTGGTGATGCTCAGGATCACTCCTCACTATGTATTCAAAAGTCACTACTGGCTTGGGGACCACATGGGACACCAGGGAATCGAACCACTGTCCATCCTAGGTAAGTGCATGCAAGGGATGCCCTACTGCTGCGCCACTGCTCTGGCCCTGTAGAATAGTTTCTCTCTCTCTCTCTCTCTCTCTCTCTCTCTCTCTCTCTCTCTCTCTCTCTCTCTCTCTCTCTCTCTCTCTCTCTCTCTCTCGCTCTGTAGTGACAATATAAATAAAATAAAATAGAAATAAAATTTAAACCTATATATGAGAACAAAGCTTTCAATTCAGTTATCACGTAAGATCAGACTATATTCAAAGATTTACCCAATATAATAATTTTATTTATAATAAAATTTATAACTCACATAAATACAACTTCTACTAGCCTTTTAACCACAATAGAAAAAAGGTCTTGAAGTACATGTTACTATTTAGTATTAACTTTATTTTTAGTGCTTCATCTAGAATCATCTGTGTAAATGAGTATATATAGCCAAGTCTAATGGACTAAGTAAAATCAAATAGATCAAAGTTCTACATTGCTTTGAGAAAGCCTAAATGGAAACATTATTTACATTTGATTTAAGAGATGGATGAAAATTGCTAGCTGTGAGATGTTTTCTCATATATGAACAGTTTAGTGGAAAAAGAAGACTTGAAGTATTTGTCTCCTAAAGAGTTATATGTACAAAGTGACCATTCGAGGTTACCACAGATGGTAACAAAAAACTATAAAGAAAGAACTATCCCATTGGGAAGAAAAAAAATGAATGAAGAATAATAGACCATCTGACTTTGGCAGAACTGCATTAATTATGAAATAGCCCACATTCCCCATAAGGGGAATCTGTTAACCTGTACTCAACAGACCATTTTTTTTGTAAACAAGTGAGTCTTTTATGTTCCCATCTCTCGGGTTCATAAAGAGCTTACAGAAATTATTCTGTTTGTGTATTAACACATTTATGGAATGTGATTCCAAAAGAGAAGAAAATTTGTTGTGTGGTTTCTCTTAAGGAAAAGTCTTAATCTTTTTCTTTTCTCTTGAGAAGTTCGAGACAAGAGAGCTTGTTAAGTGCATGAAGGTAAAGCAACTGCCTTGCATGCAGCTAATGGGGTTTGACCTCTAGCAAGACAAATGGAGCCCTGACCACGACCAAAAGTGATCACGGAGCACAGATTCAGGAATACGTCTTGAGGAATTCAGAGAGTGACACCTAAAAAATAAAAACAAAGTAATGAAACAAAAAGAGCTTTGTAGACACTCAATCTCGTGACATGATCAGTTAGTGTGTACTGGACTTCTGGGTTGTCTGACTTGTGGAAAATGGAGGAGTTTAAATTCTTGTGAGTAATAAGAGAAACAATGTGCTGTTTGTTAGCAGGTTGGAGTCCAGACCTAACAATTCTACACAGTATGATTTCTTTTTTTGTTTGTTTGTTTGTTTGTTTTGTTTTTTGTTTTCTGGTTTTTGGGCCACACCCTGTGATGCTCAGGAGTTACTCCTGGCTATATGCTCAGAAATCACTCCTGGCTTGGGGGACCATATGGGACTCCACAGGGGAATCTAATCGCGGTCTGTCCTAGGTTAGAATGTGCAAGGCAAACGCCTTACCACTCTGCCACCTTTCTGGCTCCAATTTCTTGTGCATTCAATATCACCTTGAAGAAAAATTACAACTCAGTTCACTTTAATCTTATAGCTATTACATAATTTTGAGAAATTAGACTTAAAACAATCCCATTTGAATCACCTCATATAAATACAAATAAAAGAAACTGTAACTTTTATCCCTTTGTGGTTTTTTTTTTTTTTCTTAAAATCTAAAAGCAGGGGTCAGAGTGCTGGCCAGAGCCATAAGGCGACTGCCTTGTGCACTAGCCTAGGATGGAATGAGGTTCGATCCCCTGGTGTCCCATATGGTATGGTTCCCCCAAGCCAGGAGCGATTTCTGAGCATATAGCCAGGTATTACCCCTGATCGTCATTGTGTGTGGCCGAAAGACAAAAATAAATTAAAATAAAATAAACAATAAAATTTAAAAACAGAAAGTGTCTACATATATAACTTGTTCTTTTTTTGTTTTGTTTTGGTTTGGTTTGGTTTTTGGGTCACACCCGCAGCGCTCAGGGGTTACTCCTGGCTCTGAAATCACCCCTGGTAGGCTGGAAGGCACCGAGAACCACATGGGATGCCAGGATTCGAACCACCATCCTTCTGCATGCAAGGCAAATGCCCTACCTCCCCGCTATCTCTCCAGCCCTACATATACAACTTCTGTGTTAAAAAGATCTATAATTATTTTATCTATATTCTCTGTTTTGAGAACCTAGCATTGTCCTCTTTGGATATTGTAGTTTTTGTTAATTTTGAGTAATTAAAGTTGTAGATTTTCTTGTTGTTTTCTTGTTTCACAGTTTTTGTCAGTTTTTATTATATTCAGTTTTCATTCATTAATTATTTAATTCATTTTAGATGCTAAAGAATAAAATCCAGGAACTCATATATGCAAGACATGTACTCAACAATGAGGAATGGAATGATTTGGAATGACACTTTTCTTAATAACTGACATACTGGGCATTATTTTCATGTTTATTGTCTCTATATCCCTTTGAGAAAATTGGATGAGTTGCTTCCTTTAATTTTCCTTTTGGAAAGAAGTTTGCTATTTCTATTGTTAAAGTTAGTGCTTTAAAATTTTCTAACAACACTTTTTCAGGTGTTTATTTTTCCAAATAGTAAGAAGACTTTTATTCTAGTCAATATTAAATTTGTAGTACTGAAAATTAATAATGTGATTCCATTTACTTCCATCTTCTTTTGCTTGGACAATGTCACTAAATCATTGAAAATGTCTGAGGTCTGGTGACCAATTTTAAATTAGTATTAATTAACTAATTAAATTAATTAACAATAAAGTTGATATTAAACTTAAATATAAATAATGTTAAATTTAGATTATTATGCATTTATAGCATGAGATAGGAATTCAGATTCATACTTTAGCATAAGATGAGCAAATTTTTTCAAATGTCATTTGTTGAAGAGGATTTTATTATGTCATACACCCAATACCTTTTCCAGATTTATCTGTCAATATACATAAAACTTTGTTACTGGGACCTCTAATATTATCTATGGATTTTATTTATCTTATCTGCCTTCATTCTTATACCATATAGTTTTAAATGCTGTGTCTTTACATTATCACTGAAATTATGGCAAGCAAATCTCCCTATAAACGTTAACATGATTGCTTTGGGCATTCAGATATATTTATTATCCCATATAAATGGCAATATTATTTGGACTATATTTCAAAAAACACTGTGAGATCTTTAAAATAATAATAATTGCAGTAAGTAGTATGACTACTATATGTTAACATTCCTTGTTATTTATAGTTACAATTACCTTAACTCATTACCATCATAGTGCATAAAATCTTCTTCCAAGGGTCCTTTTATTACTGCCAGTGCACAAAAATTAGTAAATGGGAGGGTTAATCTTAACATATGTTTCATTTTGAATAGAATAAAAAATAATGCATGATCTTTTTCTACAATGCTAACTTTTCTTCTTTAAATATGCTTATCTTTTCAGGCATCCCATTGAAGGGTTAGTTTGGTATGGAAAGTATGCTAAAAAATCATGTTTCTTAGAAATCCTGGATTATACCATTGTTGCTACTAGTTTCATGGGAAGCCAGAGTGGAAGAAAGTGGCCCCCAGAAAGAATATGGCTCTGAGGAAGCACCTTCTGCTTGGTCCTCCATACTTCTGCAGAGAGGTATCTGGAAGGATTAGAAAGTGTTGATGTCTATAGACATTCCTGCATAGCAGTTTTGTGAGGTCCTGACCTTCCTCAGGGTTCTATGCTCCAGGTCTTCTCTCTGGGAAAGAAATTTTAGGAGAAAAAAGTAGATAGCCAAGGCAATTTACTAAGGTAATGTAAGGAAGGATAAATATATTTATAAAAGAAGGAATATGTTTCACAGAGAATATGGACTTCTAGGACTGCAGCCATAGTTACAGATAGAGCATTTCCTTACATGTGACTGAATTAGAAAAATCCTCAGGCCCCATATGGACCATTGAGCTCTACCAGGGGTGACCCCTGAGTACAGAACCAGGAGAGATCCCAGAAAACTTCTGGGTGTGACTAAATCCATGTCATCCCAAAAAGGAAAGAGAAATATGGGTTTCTCCAGAAAGAGGAGAGGCGATCATTTAAGGTATTACACACACAAACTTAGATGTTAATGACTTTCAGAAATCAATAGAACTCCATATAATTAAAGAAAAAACGCACACTCCTGGGTGACCAGTCCTGTGACAATATGGGAATGCAAGCTGTGCTTTATCAAAATGGGTTCTACAAGGCTTTAACCTAATTTCTTTACCTGAAGGTAAAGACATTTTCTAGTTTTTATGTTGCATCACTAGTCACTAAGGCAAGGACCATTTCTAATCTCCATTACTAATCAATTTCATGGAGGAACTGATGGTCTTTTATGAAGCCTTGTTTGGTCTTGCATGGAGTCATGATGGATTTGTTTTTTATCTTTATTTAAGCACCGTTGATTACATACATGATTGTAGTTGGGTTTCAGTCATTAAAAGAACACCCCCCTTCAGCAGTGATGGTGGGAAGGTCACAATAGATTTGAACTGGTTCTGAATCTAAGAATCTTACCTTAAATTCACTGACCAGTGCATCTCTCCGCCATTTTAGTTTCACTTGTGTGTATATACATAGTCATTTCCCACAAGTGGACTAACCCCAGGGTAAAAATTTCTTTTGGTAAAGAGAGGGGAAGAGTAAGTTATTCCAGTTAAACTGTGATCAACAACATATGTTTATAAAGAAAAATATCAAGCTACTACTCACACTAAAAAATCACAGCCCCAAAGTTTTTAAACATCGTAAAAATAAGATAATTATATATAGACTTGATCTATTTTCATCTTCTATGTACTGATCAATGATATTTTTGTTTTGAAAGTATTTTTGAATGTCCTGTAGCTAAAACTTAATTTGATAAATTATCATTGTATCTACTTCAAATATAACAGTACAATTTAGGCAACATTTAGTTATGTTAAAATATGTGTTGCTGTTCTGCATTTCCAACATTCTATTTTTAACACGAAAAATAGTGATTTGCAAAAAATGACAAGTTGCAAAATAGGCTTTACTAGGATTTATGACATGCAAAATGTGCTTCTGGTAGTAATCAATGGCAAGAATATCTGTTTAATTTTTTTATTTGTTTGCCATTGTAGACATTTTAGAGCTGAAGATAGAAAGAAGCAGCTGCCTTCCAAGATTTTACATATTCAAATGCATTTTATTACAGAGAAATTATTAAGGACTTAAAACTTAAGCACTTTATACATTATGTATATCTATATACATCATTGTATTTAATGATGTAAAGAATGTTTTTGACCTTAAGTTTAGAATCTCAGTGATCACTCCAAAAACAGACATTTTATATATATTTAGCAACTGATTTTGGTTGCTTGTTTGTTTTAGTTTTAGGGGAATGCCCAACAGCATTCAGGGATTACTTCTGGCTCTGCACTCAAAAATCATTCCTGGCAGGCTGGGGGGGACAACATGGGATGCCAGGGATCAAATCCTAGTCAGCCATGTACAAGGTAAATGTCCTACCTGCTCTACCATAGAGTCAGCCCCTGCAATGGATTTTGCATAATGTAAATGAACTTAGATATGAGTTAATTAATGCACAATTTAGGTGGTATAGTATCATGTATATTAATTTACCATATTTCTATTCATATCCATTAACTTTCAGATAAAGAATAGAAGAGTTAAATTGTATTACATTTCAGAAACTATACCATAAGCATTGGTTTCAAAATTTGATGGTGAAAGAATATATTTTATTAATTTTTTCACTTAGATTTAATATTTCATTCTTACCTCATTAGTTTTGAGGTCTACATTCAAGTAGATGGGCAGAGATATAAGAGGCCCTATGGTAGGTAATTTCAGGAAGTCAGAACAAAACAACATGTTTCTACAAAAAGTCTTAGAAGTAACAAATGTTTCAGGAGAGGAGACCAATTCTGGAACAAAGTTCCCTGCCACCACCACCTTAGGATGAAACCCAGATCATGTACTAAGCACTGATGTTCCAGATCCATGCTCTGCCCAAACTGAAGTGAACAAAGGCCCCTCAAGGTTAGCAGTTTGTCTTTGACATTGCCCAGAAAGTGACCCTCAGCTCAATTCAAAGAACTTAAGCATCTTTAAAAAGTACCAAAAAAACATTCTAAGTCACCCAATTCAAAATTAAGAGGCAGATAATCCTTTATTGAATTTTATGGAAATTCACTCTGCAGTTGCTCAAATCCATTTATATAATACATATCTTTTCTTGACTTTGATAGTAGCTTCTGCCTTCTCTCTTTTTCAATTCCTCTTTATTTTTGTCTCACTTTTATCCTCTCTTCACAAACAAAATCTAAATTTTATCTGCTCTATCTTTGTTTTTTTCTTTTTGCTTGTTTTTTTTTATTTTTTATATTTTGGTTTTGGGGTCAAACCCAGTGACACTCAGGGGTTACTACTGGCTACGTTCTCAGAAATTGATCCTTGTTTGGGGGACAATATGGGATGCTAGGGGATCAAATCACAGGCTGTCCTGGGTGAGCCGAGTACAAGGCAAATGTCTTACTGGTGTGCTATCGGTTCTGCCCCTCTATCTTTTCTCACTATTTTATCCAAAATTTATTTCTGTTAAATAAAGATGAATAATCCACAGTAATATTATATTGGGACTGAATTTTTCAAACATTTTTAAGTTATGTTTAAAAAATATTTTCAAAAAAATTTAAAACAGCAGAGCTTCATCAGACCTCAGTTCCCTAAAATTGGTTGGTGCAGGGCCATTAAGTGGGTATTGAGTTCAGTTGTATAGCTGCCTTTGCACAAGTAGCAGGAACATAGTCCGTGAGAATAAGTCAGTGCATTCATTACCTAATCTAAGACTCCAGTTCAAAACCTCACTTAATTGTTGGACGACTTAATTATTGAATTCTTCCTTTGTCCAGATACTTTGATGCTAAGAGAATGACCTTTTCTTCTTCACTATCAAAACTTTATGCTACTATATTTGTCTCATTATTTAAAATATCTATATTAAAAATATATCTCTATTAGCATGGAGCTAAGGCATTTGTCTTGCATACAGAAGGTCAATGGTTCGAATTCTGGCATGCTATATGGTCCCCCGAGCCTACCGGGAGTGATTTATTAGTGCACAGCCAGGAGTAATCCCTAAGCACTGCCTGGTGTGACCCAAAAACCAAATATATATTTAAATATACAAATATTTATATTATATAAATCATATAAAATATTCTATACTATATAAAATTATATATAAAACCATATAAATTATATAATAATTCATTATAATTTTAATCATAATATATAACGATACACAACATATTATATATAATTATAATAATAATTAATCATATCACATTAATAATTAATTATTGATTATTTAATTGTTGTTTAATTATTTTATTAATTAGCAATATTTAAGTATATAATATGATTAATTATCGTATTATTATCTATGAATTATATAAATTATATAAGACAAATATATATATAGAAGTCATTGCTTCTAAAGTATATGATTAAAACTTCAAACAAAAATTAAGCTCTTTACTCAAGATTGAAAAGACAATACATCTAGGCATAGATATATTAGTAAATATGATAAAGTAGATAATTATGATATCTACATTCTCATTTTTCTCTGTCCATAATTTTCCCTTCTATATCAATAACATTTTGATTTCTTATATTTAAGTAAAACAGTGTTCTTTAACTATTTTTACCTCACATTTGACTATTTAATAATCCCACCACTCCCATTCTAAATTTTTTTCTGAAAAATGAAAACTCTTCCTTAGAAGTTTCATTGATTCTAAAGAATAATCCTCAAGTGTGATTTCAAAATAATCACTTTATAACTTAAATATTTAAAATTCCCTTCATGCTGGAATCTTGAGTATCCATATAATTCCCACATTCATGTGTTGACATGTAATCCCTAATGTAATGTGAAAGTTAGCCTTTTAAAGATGATCAAGTCAGAGGATAGCTCTTGTTAATGGAATGCGTGTCTTTATAAAGGAGAATTTGAAAATGTTCCTGTCCCTGCAGTCTAAAGATATGGAAGATATAGTGCAGTATGGATCAGTAATAATTATCTCATTAAACAATGACTATGTTAATGCCTGATAATGTCCTTCAGATCATCCAGCCTGTATTAAAAAGATGTATGTTTGTTTGCAAGTCACAGAGTCTTTGGTATTCTGCTGTCGTAGCCTAATGAGACTAATGCAATATCTACACAATCAATAGCCCTTGGTAGCATATATCACATTGAGGACTAAAAAAAAAAAAAGGCCATAATTCTTAATGTAATATTCTAAATATCTTTAAAATATGTAGTCACAAATTATCATAACTACAATAAAAATAGTAAATAAAAATATAAGTCAACTTAAATTTAACAGGAAGACCTCATAAAATTTTGAAAGCAAAGGGAAATAAACTTCTAGTAACTATAGGGAACTGTACATTTCCTTCTCAATAAGACAAAACATGGTTTTTAGCCAGTGGCTTTTAGGCATATTTCCAATAACCACTTTCATGTGGTGTTGAAAATAACCAACATCATTAATCATTCTCAGTGATACTTAAATGTCCAATGACTAATATCAAGCAGTAACTACTTTAAAGTCTTTCCAATAGCTTTTGGTATATCAAAATCCTTTTATCAAATTCTTATTTGCATGTAAACCTAAAGAGTACCATTTTTCATTTTCTATTTAATTCTCTCCTGACATAATATTGAAATTTTTAAATGTTTACAGATCAAAGCATCATGTTGACAAGGTGTACAATGATGCCTGACTTGGTAGTATTCCAATTTCTTAATAATCTTATAAGATATAAATTGAATGTGAATAGGCAAATATAATGCAGCTACAAATTACATACTAACATATCTTAGAGCTGAATGGCATTACATTATTATTATTATTATTGAAGGCAAGATCTGAGTCCTAACTTTCACAGACAGTCAAATTAAATATTGGACATTATGATGAATGTGATTATGATTTTATGACAGCTTCTTAGTGAAAAACTTATAGGAGAAGATAAGATAATAAAAATAATCTTTAATCTTAGTGCAGGATAATGGGACTAGAAATATACTATGAATATCTTCAAATCACCAACTTCAGTTCCAGAATCAGTAAATTTATTTGTAACCCAATTATCTATGAGTACAATAAAAAAAAATCAGAAAATACATATTTACTACCTTTTGATAGTATATATATTAAAAATAACTAAGCAGGAACATTTCACTAAGGTAATTTCAGTATATTTTTAAGAATTTAGTCACTTTGAAATTGTAAAGCTACTCATGAAATGTGTTTCACGTCTACAATGTGTTGATACAGCATATCAAACAGTGTGCACATCCCTCTCCATTGCTCCACCCACAATTGTCTGCTTCTACAAGAAACATTTTATTTAATTTTTTGTTTGTTCACTTTAAGCTTTTGCACTGTCCTTTACTGTACTGTTCTTATGATTTATTGCTTGATGTTTTAACATTTTTCTGCCTCATATCCTCCTTTTAGTTGGGCACTTTTCACTATCATAGCCATTGCCCCCACTCACTGTCCTATCTCCCATTTCCTTCAAGTGGCATGTTTCCTATTGATAACCAGCTTTCATTTTCTTTGTTTACATTGCCTGTGAGCATTTATTACACATCAGTATGTTTCTTTATATCCTGCATATGAAAGAGATCTTTCTGTGTTCTAACTTCTCATCATGATACTCTCCAGGTTCCATTATTTAACAGTAGATTTCATGATTTCATTTTTTATTATGGCTTGGTGATATTCCATTATTTATATGTACCATTGTTTCTTTACCCAATCATTTATTATTGGACACATGAGTTGTTTTCAAATTTTTCTATTGGGGAAAGTTTCAAGGACCTTAGGGGTGCAAATGTCTTTCTCCATTTTGTTTTTGGGCTCTTAAGGTATATTCCAAGTAATGGAATTGCCGGGTCCAATGGAAGTTTACTTTCTAGATTTTTTTTTTCAGGAGAATCCATATTGTTTTCTAGAGGAAAACATTTGACATTGAACCAGTTGACATTCCAAACAGCAAGGAATAGGTGTCAGTTTATGTAAATGTAAATTTTATATCAGCACTGTTTGTTTTTTATCTTTTTCATGTCTGATAGTTTCTGTTACATGAGATGATATCACATTGTTGCTTTGATTTTCATCTTCCTGATACTCAGTGATGAATCAAATTTTCGACTTGCCTTGACCATATGAATTATTTTTTTGAAGAAAACTATGATCGTCTGTTCTCATTTTTGATGGGCTTGTGTGGTTTTATGTTCTGCTAGTACCTTATATATTTGATATTACCATATTTTCCGGCATATAAGACGACTTTTGAAACAAAAAAAAGTCAACCAAAAATCGGGGGTCGTCTTATAGATATCCCGAAAAATGTTTCAATATGCCGCTAAACTAAAATTATCTGAATATTGCCACAAAACGAATTTTCCAACTCGATCCTGCACCAATCACTGCCAGGCTGCTTGGAGGCCTCTCTAACTCAGCCAATCCAAGCAGGCTTTTTATGCATGCAAATTTGACAATGTTCTGTACCCAAATCTACACTGTAAAAAGCCTGCTCAGATTGGCCAGAGTCAGAGAGGAAGTCTATTACAGTTTAACCTTTGAACCTTTGCTTGTTGTGATTGGCTCACTGTGGTACATGAGCACAGGAACACATGCATCACATAAAGCACAGGAACGTTCTGTCTGATACAGTGAATATAGGCCTAAACTAAGGTTTTAACTGCAAAATTAGGGGGTCGTCTTATATGCCTGGTCGTCTTATACACCGGAAAATACAGTAACCTTTTATAAGATTGATCTGTAAAATATTTTTGTCAGTCTTTGTATTCTTGACATAAATTTGTGTGAGGTGCAAAAAAGCTTCTTAATTTAATGTGATCCCACTTGTTTATCTTTGCTTCTGGACAGTGGTATTTCCTCTTTGACTGTGCAGTTAAAGTTAAGTACTTTAAACTAAAATTAATAGGAATTTATTACCTACAAATGTTTAACATAAATATCTACTCTATATGCCTAAGGTTGGAAAAATAGTGTTATATAATAGGTGTTGCTAATGGAAAATGTTTAATTGGCCTAAATAGATGATTTCCAAAATATGGGATAAGATTATAAATAATTTTAACACTGTACCTTGCAAAAAATGCAGTATTTTTGGACCTATCTCCATCAATTGGCTTTTGCATTTTTATTATTAATCCTTTGAATCTTTTACTGATAATGCCATCCATTTACCATTTGAGTGGGAATATTCAGCTTAAATTTTGGCTGATTGAAACATCTGTACGTATAGCCATGCCAACAATTGTGCCTTAAAATTTCTGAGATCCAAATTTTCTCAAAAGCTTTCTGACAGTTATAAATGCTTCATGGGAATTCTAGAGAGTCCGATCAAAAAATAATCTAGTCTTTTAATACCGAAAGAAAAATGACTGTACCTAGTGTTCTGGTAGACCTTGAGTACCTAATGATGGGAAGCCAGTGAATGGGATTTCCCTCAACTCTCTTTAATGAACTCGGTGTTATTCAATCCACTGAGTCATAAAACTATGTTAGTTCGCTGTACTCCATAATCAGCTGGGAATTCCATGAAAGAAAGAGGCCTACAGCACCAGCACAAGCCACAGAATTAAATTCAGTTGCTCAAATAAAGAGGTATTATCCCCAAACATTTATTTGAGCTTCATTGTCACCTGTCTCTGCCTAGATGGGGAAATTCCCAATTCACCTTTATCCTAACTAAGACAAACTCAGTAAAAATAGGCTTGATATATGAATACTATATATAAGATTCAAATGCTGAGTATAGTTGGAAGTATCTTATAATCTTGTTACTTATGGCTCTAATTTGAAAGTGTAAGTTTTGATCAAGGAACGTCACTCCCTTTACCTAAGTTGATTTAAATAGATTGTAGAGTACAGGGTAATTCTGTTCCCTAGCATCTTGCATAAACATTAAATATGATCAAATTTATAAAATGAGCAAGCAACAGATATATGTGCATATGTAAACATATGTAGATATATGTAGAATCCAAAATATGCATCTATATAAATACATTTTTAATTTATGTATGTTTGTGTTTGAGTTTGTGTATGTGTGTCATATTGGTCTAGCTACAGGGGATCAATCTGGATATGACCATGAGTTAATTAACATAATCTACATATATAAATAAAGTTAAAACATTTAAATAAGCAGTTATTCTATTCATGACATCACATATGATTGCCCGAGCCTTGCAGGGAATATATATATATATATATTTTATATATATATATAAATATATATATATTTTTTCTTTTGGGGACACACCTGATGACGCTCAGGAGTTACTTGGTTATGCACTCAGAAATCGCTCCTGGTTAGAGAGACTTTATGGGTCGTAGGGGGGATTGAACTACTGTCCATCCTATTTTAGCATGTGCAAAACAAGAACACCCTAATGCTTGCACCACTGCTCTGGCCTTCAGGGGCAATTTCTGAGAACAGAGCCAGGAGTTACCCATGAGCGCTGCCGGGTGTGACCCCAAATCCTCCCCCCTCAAATAAAGGTATTAATTTTTCTCCCTAATCCAATTAAATTAGACTATGAAGATAACTTCAGAACATCAGGAATGAAGTACTTGAACATATAGTTGTTCATACTGAGAAGAAAATAAAATCACAAAGAATGAATTACGAAATTTTTATGAGACTGAGAAGTGAGTGTAATATACATATAACTAAAAATAAAAGAATGATTGTGGATTTTTGGAGAGATGATTGAGTGAGTCATTACAGGCCATAACAATAACCAGAATTTAAATGTGTAAAAATAACTTTAATAAAATAACAAAGAAAGTAGCTGGGTAGGTATGGGTATTCTTGCCCTTTGTCTGACCAGAGTTTGGTTCCATATACTCAATCCTTCCAAGAAGTGATCATTGAGCAGAAGAAACAAAAATTAATGAAATAAATTAAATTATTAAAGGGGATTTTAAGCCAAAAATTGCTTGGTGTTGAATAAGAAGTAAGGAAATTTTATTTAAGATAATAATCATTATGTCTTTGACATGGCAATAAGGCAAATAGAAAATGTGAATAAAATGATCTGCAGACAGATGGTTGGTCTTAAGATTGTAGGCATATCTAAAAAGGACATTGATGGGTTGGGGGAAAGATTAAATGGTTAGGGGAACTGCTTGGATTATAGATATTCACTCTCAAAAAGAAGACTAAAAAGGATGCAATAAGCAAATTTAAAGCAATGTTCACTATTAGCTATGATAATTAAAGAATTTAAATGCTATTTTTTTCTGTGTGGGTCCAGAGAGCTTAATTATAGTAAAACTATTGTCTTGCACATAGCCCCCAAATTGGATCCTTAACACCATGGAGTCACCAGATCCCTACCAGGAAAAAAGAAACCAACAAATTAATTAAGCATTGTTGGATATGGATCTGAAAAACAATAATTTTATTTAGTCATTGATGCTGATAATAAGAATCCAATGATCCTGTCTGAATTTAAAAGAAAAAGTAATTTCAGAAGTGTAACAATGGTAGCTATGGAGAAATAACCTGTTTATGAGAATGCTCCTGCATATACTTATATCCTCCCACTAAATATTAGTATAATTCCCATTTCCTTTTTAGTATGTCTATATTTTGTCACGGCTTTGTTAATCTTTTGATGTAAAACAGTGTGCAATTTAATGAATAGTTTATAGTCCTATTTAAAATTAATGGCCTTAGCAATAACACAATGGGTAGGGTGTTTGCCTTGCACAATGACTACCTTGGTTCAATCTATGGCTTTACCTACAGTCCACTGAGCCCATCAGGAATGATTTCTGAGCACAGACCCAGGAGTAACCCCTGAGTACTGCTGATTGTGGCCCAAAAACTAAAACAAAAACAAAAATTAAAGTAGTTCATTTTGATGATTTTCATTCCTCTCTAGTGAACCGGGAAATACAAATAAGCCAAAGAGAGATGTACATGCTGTATATATGCATGACCCTGTATTCTGTCTTCAGTATAGGTGGGCCTTATCCACTGAATTTGGGATATGCTGATCCTGGCAATGGCATCTTGACTGTTTAATCTGTGGCAGTGGAGGACTGTATTAGCGCAGTCTTCTGCCTTTACTAATTTCAGTTAGATCTAAACTTCTTGTTAGCGTAGAGTTCTAGAGATTTCTGTGCATCAATTGCAAACAGATTTTTTTTGTATTTTTTTGGGGGGGGCCACATCCTGTGATGCTCAGGGGTTACTCCTGGCTATGAGCTCAGAAATCACTTCTGTCTTAGGGAACCATATGAGAGCCTGGGGAATCAAAACACAGTTGGTTCTAGGTGGACTGCTTGCAAGGCAAACGCCCTATCACTGCCCACCTTTCTGGCCCCCAGAATTTGATTTTGGTCATCGATTTTTGAGAATTTGTTCTTTGCTCATTTTTGTGGGGTTTTTTTTTGTGTGTGTGACTATTTTGTTTTTGTCATTGCTGGGTTTTGTTTTTGGTTTTTAATGCCTATAGTCTTTGGTACTGTTTTAATGAACATGACATAGAAGTTGTCCTCCTCTTGCAAGTTTCTTTTTATATTAAAGAATATGTTTTGATAATTTTCTCTATGCATGGTTTCAGCTTTATTTGTTTTATTGAATTTTTGCATGGTGGTCCAACAAAAGGAAATTAAGTTAAACCTAGAATTACTGAATTCTCTTCAGATTTTAATCACTTGGAGTTCTGCATTTGCTCCCATCCTTTTTCAGATCTGGAAACCCCAGTCTTAAAGATTCTCTAAAAAACCAACAACTATATATGTGGAAGAACTGAGGACATTCCTGTATTTCCTTGCTTCCCAAAGAATAGCAAGCACTTGCTTTCTACCTTCCAAATTGTAGTAATTCTCTCATAATGGCACAAGCTAACCAGATCTATTAAGGTTAGGGATGGGGGGAAATACTATACAAAAATTATCTTAGTATATATGTCAAATATTGAACTTAGTCCTTTATTGTGTTGCTGTTTCCTTTGTGTGTGTGTGTTTGTGTGTGTGTGTGTGTTTAGAGTGGACAGGACTCCCCATTGCTGCCAGTATTATGGAGGCAGTTCAGTGGTGAGTTATGACACTCAGGCCTTCCTTGTGGCAGTTGGGAGCACCAGCTCTTTAACTATCTCCCTGACCCAAGTTAGTGCGCTTTGAACAGTTTCTATTAGAAGTAAAAGTGATATGATTTCAGGTCAATGGTTAATGATGGTTTGAATTACTTTTTGACCTGACAATAGAGTAGGTTTTAAAACAATCAATACTAATTAGATATTGAAAGATTGAAATCATCATGTTGTCATTATCTTGGTTTATAATAACTACTACTTTAAAAATGTAGATATACGGAACTTTAGAGATAGCACAGGTATAGGGTCTTTGCTTTGAAAGCATCTAATTCAGGACACACAGTGGTTCGAATCCCAGCATCCCATATGGTTCCTGGAGAATGCCAGAAGCAATTCTGAGTGCAGAGTCAGGAGTGGCCCCTGAGTGCCTCTGGATGTGACCCCAAAACAAACTAACAATCAATCAATAAATAATGTAGATATAGATAATGAGCTATGCTCAATTATTGCTATAACTTTCTAAATATTGAGTCATAGATTTTTCATGAAAAGACTTAAATGAATCTAAGAGAAAATTAATATGACTTACAGGGCTAAAAAGATACTGCAAAGCATAAAGCACAAGCCTGCATGAAGACAATGAAGGCTCAATCCCAGAAACCACATATAGTAACTTGAATATGGTGCAGTGATTTCTCTGCACAATCTAGGGTAAATACTAAGTACCAATCAGTGAGCCCACAAAAGCAAACAAAGTGAAATCAAAAAATGAGACTATGGGGGCTGGAGAGAAAGCACAGCAGTAGGGCGTTTGCCTGAGGGATGGTGGTTCGATTCTCAGCATCCCATATGATCCTCTTAGCCTGTCAGAAATGATTTCTGAGTCTGGAGCAAGAAGTAACCCCTGAGCAATGCCAGGTGTGACCCAAAAACCAAAAAAAAAAAATGAAACTATGACTTAGATTCTGATTTTAATCAACATTACATTATCATCCTTTTCTTAAATTACTATGTGAAAATAGAGACAAAAAGTGCCATTGCATGACCCTCTGGGACAAGTAATATACAAAAATACCTTTGTGTAGTGAGAAGATTGATATATTTATATTTTTACATAGCAATGAAAAAGGAGTGAGGTTCCTGTTTGGGTGTTTACTAAATGCATGATATTGTACCTTAGTACAAAAGTACTTTGAGTCTTTATTATTGATAGCAAATATAACCTGGTCAAAAACTTTTCCAAATGTTATTGATAATTAAATAGCAAATCTGTATCACATTATTGATCTCAGGTAGCATTAGCTTCCTTTTTTTTAAAAGTACAACAGGGAAATTTATAAGATCTGCAGAGATGTCACACACTAGCATTGGAATCCAATTATTTTAAAATACTTAAAATTTACATACAAACTTTTGACCTTTTTTTGAATATAAAATTTACAAACTCTAAAATATTCTATTTCCACTTCCTGCATAATATATATTCAATTCACATTTGCTGAATGCTAAAGCTAAACAAAAGAAAGTACTTTATTGATATACAGTCCTAAAAGCTATTTCTTCCAAATCACAATGGCACTGATCCTAAAAATGTTGCTGGGAAATAAAACAGGGGAAGCAATTGACAGGAAGAACATGAAGATGAAATAAATGTTTGATATTTTTATATGAAATATGATACAGAATAAGAAGTTCTATACTTATAAATTAAGCCAAGTACCTGGAGGAGACGGATGAATATTCTTCCTCCTAAAAAATAGTGTGCTTGAAGTACACAGAAGAAAAAATGACTTTTCCAATTTCTTCTAGTAAGTCAGAAATACAACCTTGGGAGAATTCTTAGATTTAAGTTCACAATAAATTAAGAACAAAGAAATGTTGGGCATTTCTTGATAAAAAAAAAAAAGGAAGAATGTGTAGTTAAGAGAGGAGTGTTTGATTTAAAAAGGTTCTACTTTCAACGAAGGATGAAAGATCTGTTTGTATTGTCAAGCTTTTTGCACTGGTGAAGAGGGTGTACTTTTTATGACTGAAACCCAACTACCAACATGTTTGTAACTATGGTGCTTAAAGAAAGATATTAATATACAAAAATACAAAAAATGTTTATTCATTAACTGATATACATAGATTATTTCTAAAAAATAAATTACATGTTCTACAAAACTGCTGTTATTTCTTTCCTTCATATTTACTAGTCAAAGGAAAGCTAAGATCATGACATATTCCCAACACACTCATTCCTGATTGAAAATTAATGTTTGAAAAAAATATAGAAAGAAAAAGGGGGCCAAGCAGTGGTGCAAGCAGTAATGCATCTGACTTGCTCACGCTAGTCTAAGACAAACAGTGGCTCTATCTCTTGGAATCCCATGTGGTTCCCCAAGCCACTAGCGATTTCTGAGTGCGTAGCGAGGAGTAACCCCTGAGCATCTTAGGTGTGTCCCAAAAACCAAAAAATAAAATAATTGAAAAAGAAAAATATTGACTTGCACAATTCTGTCATTGCTCTCTGCTTAATCACTAACAATAGAATATAAATTCTTCTATAATATATTTAAAATTTTAATACGATGAATATTTCAGGCCTCTGATTAGTAACAGAGATGATTATGAGATAGATGATAGAAGCTTCAAAGCAAAATAAACAAGGATTAGAACTTTATTAGAATTGATAGGGCATTTGTCTTGCATGTGGCTTTCCCATGTTTGGTACTTAGCTTCACAAATGGTCCCTGAGCATCACCAGGAGTAAATCTCGGTCGTAGATGCAAGAGCAATACCTGGGCAGCAAAAGTGTGTCCCCCAAACAAAACCAATCATTCAAACAAAAAGTAAATGGATAAGGAATGTTTATTGTTCTATAAGGCTCAAATTTTCTAAAACCATTTCATATTTTGATTAACGCCTGTGTTCAACTGGTTTACATTTTTAAATTTTTGGACCACACCTGGTGACACTCAGGGATTACTCCTGGCTATGCACTCAAAAATCACTCCTGGCTTGGGAAACCATAAGGGATGCTGGGGGATCCAACTGTTGTCTGTACTAGGTCAGCCGTGTGCAAAGCAAACACCTTACCACTGCACCACCGCTCCGGCCTTTCAATTGTCAAATATTATCATTAATTAATTTATTAGTTGGCGATAAACTATTTTGAAAGTCTACATACATGTGTATGAGTCGTTTTAAAATTTACTACTGTTAAAACCTGATTGCATATTTAGATATACATACTTCGATAAATTAAATTAATTTTTATGATTTTTTATGAATTAAATGAATATTAAATGAATATTTTAAAATATGTGATTAAAAGTAAAAAGAAAATAAATTTTAAAAGTTTATTTTTAAAAAGCTACTATTTTCAATTTATTAATACTTATTTAACTGACATTTTTATTTCTTGTAAATTTAGAATATGCTAACAATATCTGAGAATTAAGAGCTATGTATCACAAAAGCATGTAGCTTTCAATTGATAGGATAAATCACTTAACTATATTTCATTTCATTTCAATAAATGCTAATCTTACTTTGTATATTGCCTATTATGAAGGCTCTGATTGACATTTTTATACTGAATGAACTGTAAAATGATCTTATTTTCATGTGATTAAAATAACATAAATAATATATATTTTAATGAGTATATGCTTAGCTATACCACTTCTCTACATAAGCTATGTATTTGAGACCCTTGATTTCAGACCCCATTTTTTTCCTATGAGATATTTGCTGTCCTATATAGTTCTTTTATTTTCTGAACTTTTTCTTCTTATATTTTGGGGTCAAGAATTTTATTAATCTCATAGACATTCTTTGCATATTAAAATATTTATTACACTCTACTAATATCATCTTAGACAATGCCTTTTGAAAAATATTCCAAGAGCATTTCTATATATATATATATTCCTTTGGAACTTTTTATAGTAACTACTATGAGGTGGCATTGTTAGACATTCAACTTGATAAAGAACAACCTTTTGTTATTGAATTATTAAAAATATTAAGCTAATAGTATCTTAATCATCTTATCAAGATAAGTTAGAATATATCTTTATGTCATCATTAATTATATTGAAAATTATTCCACAGCTAAGTTACTTTTCAAAAGATACACCTTTCCTTTTTACAAAGGCATACTAAAAAAGGGAAATGTTATGCATAAAACAAACTCTTATCTACTTAGGGATAAGAATACATACATTTTACAAAACAGGGGCGCCACCCACCCTGAACATGTCTCATGTGGATCCAACTTAGACTCCATGTGATCAGACAATCCAATCTCGAACCCTAGAACCCAGACATAGAACTGACACAGCTCCCAGCAGCAGCAGCAGCAGCAGCAGCAGCAGCAGCAGCAGCAGCAGCAGCAGCAGCAGCAGCAGCAGCAGCAGCAGCAGCAGCAAGAACCAAACTCCTCCTGGGAAATTCCTAGTATTGCTCTCACCAACGTTCTTCATTTTTGATATGAGCACCTAACAAAAAGAAAAGAGCAACAACATGATCTAAGAGGAGGTTGTCTTATCTCATTACCTAATGGTAAGATGAAATCAGAAGATATGTCGTCCTTTGATCAGTGCAAAAACCAAGATCGCTAACTTCAGAAGACTGACTTTGACAACCATGATTGGGCAGAACTTATCTTGGGACCAATAAGGAAGACCCTCTCTAGGCTTCAGTCTAGGATTTGTACAATAACCAAGATCTCTAATTCCAGAGGTCTGACTTTGACAACTGTAACAGAGCAGAACTTCTGGAACCCATATTCTAGGCTTCGTCCTAGGATCTGTGCAAACACTAAGACCACTAATTACAAAAGACTGATTACAACAGTAATGGAACAGAACTTCTAGAACTGTAAAGAAAGAATGAATTAAATGAATAAAAGAAATGAATGAATCAAAGACTCTATCCTAGGCTGCGTCCTATGACCTGTGCAAGTATCAAGATCTCTAGTTACAGAGGCCTGACTTTATCTTTCATAACTAAGAGGAAAGTTTCCTGACACCATGGGGTCTGAAAATGGCATCTACGGAGCCTGCAGTTGTTGCTATGACAGTATGCTTCAAGGTTGGAGAAACACTGTATCTCTAAGTCTAAGGGACTTCTCTTTTTAATTTTCCCAATACTTTTTGTGCCTACTCAAAAAAAAAAAAAAAAAAAAAAGCAAAGAAAATATAAAGCACAAACCCTTGTCACACCACTCCTTCCTCTTTTTTTTCTTTTTTTGATCTTGTGGCTATTATATGGTGGTTGTTTTAATGTTACTGGTGTGCTTTTTTGTAGTTGCTGGTTTTTGGGGTTTTTTGTTTGTTTGATTTTTTCTTTTTGTTTGTTTTTGTTTTTGTTTGTTATGTTTTATTCCTTTTTCTCTTTCTTCTTTTGAATTGATATTTATAGCCTCACACAGAGCTGTACTCAGTCAGGACTCATTCCAGGCATAGTGCTTAAGGATTCATAGTGGTTTTTCACAAAGGATCATCTGAGATGATAGAGATTAATATGAGAGATAGGGATTGCAGAAGGGTCAGACACATGCAAGGCAATATGTAGTCCAACTGTCCTCTTCGCCTGCAGAGATTTTTATGATAATTTTGTTTTTTGTTTGTTAATTTTGTTTTGTACCCTACTAGCCTTATCTTTTTTTTTGGGGGGGGAGCACACACCTTTGATGCTCAGGGGTTACTTCTGGCTAAGCACTCAGAAATTGCCCCTGGCTTGAGGGGACATATGGGACTCGAACCACGATCCTTCCTTGGCTAGTGCTTGCAAGGTAGACACCTTACCTCTAGCACCACCTCTCTGGCCCCTAGCCTTATCTTTTATAATGATCAAATTCTGAAACAGCTATGACTGTTTGTGCTTTATATTTTATCAATAACTATGCTTGTTCCCCCAGTTTTCAATTGCTAGAAAATATACTTAATTGACGTATGCATTTGTTTTCTAAATGCCTCACTTAAAACTGTTATATTAATATATTTTACATTTTGAAAGCAGCTATTTTTCTATTCTCTTGAATCTTGACACTTAAAAATTACTTTGACCCTTTAAATGAGGCAGAGCATGGCACAGCCCCTCGGTGGTTTGGCATTTTCTATTTTCTGATTCTTGGGATACTCTCCCAAGTCTATCTGTCTGTCTGTCTGTCTGTCTGTCTGTCTGTCTGCCTGTCTCTCTTTTGCTCTTTCTATATCTATCTCTCCTCCCCTCATTTTCCTTTCTAAGCTTTTTATTTGTTTTCTTTTTAAGTAAAATAATTTTCAAATATCATTGAAGGGTGCATATTAGGGTTTTCCTTTTTCTGGCTGTTTTAAGTACACTTTTTGCTAACTATATAATTTTGTATTGTTTTGTTAGACTTTTGGTAATTTTGAGACCTCAAAATCTGTGGACATGACCCTTTCAAATGACTAGGAAGATCTCAATTTTTATTTCTTCCACAGTCATTCTTCACATGTCATTTTTCATCTCCATCTAGTATCCAATTGTTCAGCAATTATTTCTTTTGTATCTTTGAGGAGCCATGTTATAATGATATGAAGATTTCCTTAAAATCTTAAATATTTATATTTTTATCATTGAAGAATTATGCAAATTTTGTGACATTTTTCTTTTCATTCTGTACAAGTAAACCTATTTTTATTGACTCATTTTTTTTTGTTTTGGGCCACACCTGGTGATGCTCAGGGGTTACTCCTGGCTATGCACTCAGAAATTGCTGCTGGATTGGGGGACCACCATATGGGACACTGGGGATCGAATCCAGATTCTTCCTGGCTCAGTCACTTGCAAAGCAAATGTCCTTTCCCTGCGCTATAACTCCGACTCCTTATTCATTAGTTTTTAGAGAGTGAGCAAGACTGCTAATTCTGTTATTACTCTATTACAGATATTACTTGATTAATAAATTTTGTGAAGTTAAATTATAAAAACAATAATAAAAAGCAGAGAAAAATTAACATCTTTAAAATAAAGAGAAATATTGAAATTTCCTAAAATCATGTCATAATGTATCAGTGTGTTATCATGCCTATATCATATTTTATCTTTATTAGTGCATTTTGAGCACATGAAAAATACCTGTTTGTTTTGGGCCACAGTTGCTAGTGTTCATCTAGCTCCAGGCTGAGAGCATTAATGTGGTGCTGTGATCAACACAGAGTTGGATCTATGCTGAAGGATAGTCATTGAGATTTTTCAAATGATCAATGGCATTGTTATTCAAAAGGCAGAAACACTCCAGAATAAATTGCAGGTAGAGGACAGTTATTAAATAGAGGTATTGGATTTTGATACCACATGATAAAGACTCAGAGAATCTTCTCTTGCAATCTGGACTTTTAGATGAGAGGAAATCAGGGCATCACACTGGGCAAGTTCTAAACATCTGGGTATAAAAGAGATTATAGCACACATAGTAATGGTTTTGTGTTGCTTGCCTCTAAGGGGACTTGTTGGCAGAAAACAGATAGCAATGTAAAGAATTTGATTTCAGTTTCTTGGCAGTGTTATGCTGGACATGGAACACTGGGTTCCTCCATACAAAGCATATGTTGGAGCCCTTTGAGCCAATTACTGCCTTTTACTTAGGAACAATCATTCAGAAAGTTTTTCTAGAAAATGACTTCAAATGCCCCTGGAAAATATCATTCTTTTGTGGAGACCCTAGGAAATGCATTGGTATAGATACCTGAGGAGAGTAGATATTAGTGTCTTCTCATAAAATACTCATTTTCACAGGACTCCCTGGTGAAACCCTAAGCACCTTCACTCTGAACTTCTGATTCAAGACTGTAGAAATTCCAGGAAAATGTTCTCCAACTCTGGCAAGGACATAAATATTCTGTTATCTCTTCTAAATATCACTCCATGATAGATGACCATCTATGAGAGGAGTCTCTATGTAGTGTCACCAGTGTGTCTACACAGCAGAACCTGTTAAAATACTTCATCAAGTGGAGGCTGTTTATGATCACATCCCTATAAGCTACCTTCATCGTCACAGACCCACACACTTCTCAAGAGCAGCAGGACATTGTGTGGAACACTATGATTGGCATAAGGGAGGGACTGTTCCCAGCTTTGGAGGGGTGTGCAGCAAGCCTCTGAGAAGGACATAAACTGAAGTTCCATGCAGAGCATCCTTCCCCTTCGAATATCCCTCACATCCCCACTTTGTAGAGTCCCAAAAGGCATTGCCTCATCCCGCCACTTTTGAGATCCCCCTGGTAAGTGGCCATCCAGTCAATGTTTCTTCCCAACACCTCTACTCAGTGTCTCATAATGGAACTGGGGTTTGTTTTGGGAAGCGCATCACTACTCTTGTCCTTTCCAGAGGAACAAATAAAACAGTATCTCAGGGTTGCCCACAAACATTCAGATTTCTCCATATTCACATCTGGTTCCTGATTTTCTTTTAGTCAAGTCACACCTTCTTCTGGGGGCCTCTGAGCCCTTTACTGTCTTTATGCAAAGGTTCTATAGTGACATGGTCAAGGAGCTGCTTTATACCTTTTAAAAAGTAAAATCCCCTTAATTTTGTTCAAGTAGGTGAGGGAGAACAAAATGTTTACTCCCAAAGGAGGTCCAAGTGACAGTGAGTCTTTTTGAGCTGTTAACTTCTCCCATCTTTCCCATGACTCCCACTACACCCAGTGTCAAGAAAGCCAGCAGTCAACAAGAACATTGATTTATTGGGTTAATCCATATTTGGGGATACACAACAGGTGAAAATACATTGCAATGCTTTTCTAATTTGATCCCGGCTAGGATGTCCTGCTTGGGTTGAGCTAGAACTGGGTTTTCCCTAATTTCATTGTTGCCTAGAGGCAAACCAACATGGGAACCTCTATCGCCTATGTTTTAAATTTAGTTCAGCCTCCACTCCAGAATTCGGGGGCTGGAGGAAGAGGGAAAGAAATGGGAGGTGGGGCCGGAGAGGTAGCATGGAGGTAAGGTGTTTGCCTTTCATGCAGAAGGTCATTGGTTTGAATCCCGGCATCCCATATGGTCCCCCGTGCCTGCCAGGAGCAATTTATGATCATGGAGGCAGGAGTAACCCCTGAGCACTGCCGGGTGTGACCCAAAAACCACCAAAAAAAAAGGGGGGGGAGGTGAGGAAAGGCTGGGAAGGAGCTCTGTTGTTGGGGAGCCCTCATCAACATCCCTTTAGACTGCATCCTCCCTTCATGGTCTTGTTTGGTTGGATCTGGCTGGAGGCCTAGTCCAATGAAATGTACTATATCCAGCAACTCATTCAACAGGTTGTAGAGTACACGTGTTTTAAATGGTACGAGGGTAAGAGACTCAATGAGTTCCATGTGCTGGGCATGTCATCAGTCTCTTGCCAGACCTAGATTTTGCTGAAAAATGCCAGCCAGCTTCACAACCAATTGGGCCTGGCCGCTGGGATCCTCTGATAACAAGTAGGGCCCTGATCTCAGAAGCAAGCCTGAGGTGCCTACCCTTTGGGGTCTCGATACTGACATCCCAATTTTAAAAAGGGAGCCAATTTGTTGGAAGAAGGGTGCAAGAGAAGGGAGGGGAGAATGGCGACAAAGAGGCTTCTTGTTGCTGAATGATCATGCCCCTCCCTGAAAGCCTGCACCCTGCCTTTACTGTTTTCTTTAGTTTTAAACAGATTGAGGCTGAGTCTGGTGGAGTGTACTACCTCCAGTAAATAAATCAGCAGATTTTGGTCCTGAGCTTTTTCAAGTGGTGAATTGATCCTAGACTCAATAAGGTCTATGACCTGGGCGGGGCACAATCTGGTGCCAGATTTGGGCACTATTGGAGAATGTGAGACCCCCTGGACCTGGTATCTGGGGCTCTCTGGTAACAAACATGACCTAATCTCAAAGGCAAGCCCGAGGTACCCCTCGGTGTCTCGATACAGACATACCAAAATTAAAAGGGAATCTGGGCCTTGGAGGAAGGGTGCAAGAGAAGCAGAAAGAGGAAAGGTGGGGAAGGGGCTTTGGTGTTGTGGAGCCCTCATCACCTTCCATGGTATCCTGTACCCTCCCTTCAAGGTCTTTAGATTGACCAGATTGAGGCTGAGTCCTGTGGAGTATGCTACATCCAGTAAATCATTCAGCAAATGTTGGTCCTGAGCTGTTTCAAGTGGTGAATTGATCATTGACTCAATAAGGTCCATATCTGGGAGGGGCACCAGTATGGTGCCAGATCTGGGCACTGTTGGAGAGTGCCAGACAACTGTGAGACCTCCTGGACCTGGTCTCTGAGGCCTTCTGGTAACAAGTACAGCCCTGTTCTTGGGGGCAAGCCCCAGGTACCCAGAGGTACGTGAGGGGTACAGACATCTCAATACAGACATCCCCATATTGAAAAGAGTGTCTGGGGGTTGGAGGAAGAGAGGGTGGAGGTGGTGTATTGGGCCTGACAGAGGCATAACAAATAGGGGTCCTTTCCCTGGGAGAAACCGACATTGCGGGTGCCCTCAGAAGATGGCATGGCAGGGCTCGAGAGAGGAGGGTGGCAGTCCTGTGGTGGGTATGCCTTTTAGTGTGCCCTTGCACTGGTGGTTGCAGGAGAACTGAGAAGAAGTAGAGTGGTTCATTCACCATTTTATTATCTCTACAGAGGACACAGGTCACAATGATGTTGGAGGAGGGAGAGGAAAGGAACCCGAGGCCTGGCAGGGCATGAGTGGCTCTGGATTCTCTTGCAGCTCCCTGATCCTCAGGTGTATAACGTCATAGTACCCTCAATGGCCTCATGACCTCACAGTACCCGCCAACTTCCCCTGGCCTTTGAGGCCCTTATGGTCCACTATACCATGGCTCCCAGGTCTTGGCAAACCCCCGCCTGAATTGATGGAGAAGGAGGAGGAGGAGGAGGAGGGAGCCTTGTTGGTGGATATCAGTAAGGGCATCTCTCCTACTCCCCTGAAGCACGGGAACTGGCTGCTGCAGGGAGAAGGGGTGCTCATCAGAGGTGGCAGTAGAACTGTGGTCAGGTAGCCAGGATGACCCTGGCCTGTTCTGCCTTGAGCCACCTGGATCTATGCAACCTACACAATCATTCGTATTGGAACCTGCTTCTATGCAAAGACCGGTCAGACTATCTCCAGGTCTCAGATAGGACCCTGGAGTACCAAGAGGAACCGTGACCCAAGCACTCAGGAAATGGGACCAAGTCCAGAGACACAAGTACCCTGCATCCCTCACCTCACTGCAGTGCCCTTCAGGAATGCCCATGGATGGGTCAACAGGACTCCCCAAAGCCCCTTAGGTCCTGCCTGACTTCCCATAGGCTGCTTTTCCCTGGTTCCCAGGTTCTTTGAGGGGTGGTGTCTACACTGACACTCAGAGCTCATGGCTTGGGACTTTAGGACAGGGAGCACTGGGAAAGTTGGTTCCTGGCCTCTGACTAAGGACACTCTCCTCCTCACTACCCTCCTTTGCTGAGAAGAAAATAGTGAGGTGGGGACTCTGGGAAGCTCGAGCAGTAGAGGAAGACTTGAGTGAGCACAGGGTAAACTTTCATGGATGCTACAACAGGCCCACACCCATGGTACCAGCAAGTCCTACCAGGGAACTCCTAGAATAAGGCCCCTGATCTTTGGTCTGGATCTGGGAGGAATCTAGTCCACTCTGCTGAGCGACTCTCAGAAACTCGACCCTCATGTTAGTGTCCTCCATATAGCTCAATGACTTGTGTTCTGCAGAGCTGAGACTCCAGTTCTACACCAGTCCTGCATGTGGACTTGATCTCAGCCACAAAGCCAAAATAATCTCTGAACTTGAAGTAATATGCTCCCCTGAACCTCTAGTCTTGGCTCTCTAGTCTGCTAGAGAATTACAGTTCTATCCTGGTTTCAGACTCTCCGATCTGTGTTTCTCTGAATTGTCCCCTTCTGAAACACAATCCTGCCATGAATTCCCAAGGAACTCATCCTGCCTCCTTACCTAGTACTTGAGATGGATATTTTTATGCCATTGAATGCTATTTAAATAATCAAGGCAGTCCAGCAAAAGAGGGCACATCCATAGAGACCCCCACCTTCGTATTGGTGAGAGAGGTCAAGGGAATAATACTCAAAATATTCTGAGTATGGGTGAAATACTCGAAATTTATATTCTATGTTTTGAGCTATCCTGGTGGCTTGCTTAAGACAAATGAAACTGGAACACACAGGTCCTGTTTATATAGGCATCAGTGACATCACTTCCTACTGAAGTTACAATAGGTCACAGGGTGGGGGAGGGGATTCCTTGGTTATGGAAGGCATATAAATTTATAATTTTGAATATTTGCTCATTTCAGTCACATTTACTCACTTTAAGTATTAGTTTTTAGTTAAGTCTGTTGAAATTTATTGATTCTATTCTTTTAGTTATTTTGTCATTAAAATTTTATTACTTTATTTAAACACCCTGGTTACTAGGCTGTTTATAATACAATTGTAATTTGAAACTTGAGACCTCTAGCTCAATGTTTTTCTACCACTGTGCCAAGGTCCTTCAGCAGCATGCCTTTATTTATCCTTGAGGAATGTAGGATCCCAATGTTGTATTCGATTTGTCAATTTTTTAAGAATGATTAAAATAATTTACTGTTGTACCCTGAGCTATTTTTAGTTTTATGGGTTGGGTAATGCCCATGACAGAGAAACATTGTAGTAGGAAGTTGCAAACATCCTTATCTCTTTCAGAAGTCCTAGGTATGGCCCACATATAATGTAAGTGTCCACAACCAAATGGAGAAATGGTTTCTTTATAAAGAAGTTAATATGTGTAATATCCATTTATGAAATCTGGAAGAGTAGGTAAATTAAACTATCAAGTTCCAATTGTTCATTGGACTTGTAATTTGTGACACTGTTGTGATCAGTGAGGGGCCAGTGATACTACCTTCTCCTGATGATGATCTGTAAATGTAAAAATGGAGCATCAGTTATAAAGAAGAAATGGGTTATTAAAGAGATTACAAAATATGTCCTTTTTAAAAAATCCCAGTCATTTACAGCTGGATAATATGAGGATATTTCACATGAGAAGTCTGAATAGGCTCTTTGAAGGAGCTTGCAGAGAGTTAATATACACTCTACTTCCTTTTTGGTACTTGGCATCACTATAATTTCATCATCAAACATAACAAAGGAGCTGTTCTGAGCATTGATTTGATAGAAAGAATAGCAATCAGCTATAAGGCAAAAATGTGTGGTTATTTGTTATGTAAATAAACTCATTTTAATGACCCTGATACCTGAGCAATAGCTCCAAGAGGAGAATGAGGAGTCAAGAAAATTAAAAATCACTCTTTATCACTCTTTTTCTCCAGGTGTGAACCTGGCCTGGAGAGATTGGGATTTTTGAGCCAGTCCATGAAGAAGTCCAATTTCTTTTTTTTTTTTATTTAACCAACTTTATTACATACATGCTTGTGTTTGGGTTTCAGTGATGTAAAAAACACCAACCATCACCAATGCAACATTCCCATCATCAATGTCCCAAATCTCCCTCCTCCCCACCCAACCCCTGCCTGTACTCTAGACAGGTTTTCTATTTCCCTTGTACATTCTCATTATTCGGATAATTCAAACCGTAGTTATTTCTCTAACTAAACTCATCCCTGTTTTCAGTGAGCTTCATGAGGTGAGCTGTAACTTCCAGCTCTCTTCTCTTTTGTGTCTGAAAACTATTATTGCAAGAATGTCTTTCATTTTTTTAAAAATCCATAGATGAGTGAGACCATTCTGTCTCTCTCTCTCTCTCTCTCTCTCTCTCTCTCTCTCTCTCTCTCTGACTTATTTCACTCAGCATAATAGATTCCATGTTCATCCATGTATAGGAAAATTTCATGACTTCATCTCTCCTGACAGCTGCATAATATTCTATTGTGTATATGTACCACAGTTTCTTTAGCCATTCATCTGTTGAAGGGTATCATGGCTGTTTCCAGAGTCTTGCTATGGTAAATAGTGCTGCAATGAATATAGGTGTGAGGAAGGGATTTTTGTATTGTATTTTTGTGTTCCTAGGGTATATTCCTAAGAGTGGTATAGCTGGATCTTATGGGAACTCGATTTCCAGATTTTGGAGGAATCTCCATATTGCTTTCCATAAAGACTGAACTAGACGGCATTCCCACCAGCAGTGGAGAAGAGTTCCCTTCTCTCCACATCCCACCAACACTGCTTGTTCTCATTCTTTGAGATGTGTGCCAATCTCTGGGGTGTAAGGTGGTGGTACATCATAGTTGTTTTGATTTGCATCTCCTTAATGAATAGTGATGTGGAGCATTTTTTATGTGTCTTTTGGCCATATGTATTTCTTCTTTGTCAAAGTGTCTGTTCATTTCTTCTCCCCATTTTTGATGGGATTAGATGTTTTTTTCTTGTAAAGTTCTGTCAGTGCCTTGTCTATTTTGGAGATTAGCCCCTTGTCTGATGGGTATTGGGTGAATAATTTCTCCCACTCAGTGGGGGGCTCTTGTATCCTGGGCGCTATTTCTTTTGAGGTGCAGAAGCTTCTCAGTTTAATATATTCCCATATGTTAATCTCTGCTTTCACTTGCTTGAAGAGTGCAGTTTCCTGCTTGGAGATTGCAGTTTCCTCCTTGAAGATGCCTTTAGTCTCAATGTCCTGGAGTGTTTTACCTACATGTTGTTCTATATATCTTATGGTTTCAGGTCAGATATTGAGGTCTTTCATCCATTTGGATTTAACCTCTGCTGCAAGAAATAAGAGAAGACACGCAGAAATGGAAACACATACCCTGCTCATGGATTGGCAGGATTAACATCATTAAAATGTCAATACTCCCAAAAGCATTGTACAGATTTAATGCAATCCCTCTAAAGATACCCATGACATTCTTCAAAGAAGTGGATCAGGCATTTTTGAAATTCATTTGGAACAATAAACAACCTAAAATAGCTAAAGCAATCTTTGGGAAAAAGAATATGGGAGGAATTACTTTCCCCAATGTTAAACTGTACTACAAAGCAATAGGTATCAAAACAGCATGGTATTGAAATAAAGACAGGCCCTCAGATCAGTGGAATAGGCTTGAATACTCAGAGAATGTTCCCCAGACATACAATCACCTAATTTTTGATAAAGGAGCAAGAAATCTTAATGGCGCAAAGAAAGCCTCTTTAACAAGTGGTGTTGGCACAACTGGCTAGCCACTTGCAAAAAATTTAACTTAGACCTCCAGCTAACATCATGTAAGAAGTCCAATTTCTTTTGGGATTTTTTTACTTAAACAGCTATGGATACTTATACCTGGATTTTCTTTTAGGGTGCTAAATAAATTGCAAAGTTTTGAGTTTGGAATTCAAGAGAGGGATTGACTCAACTTATGTTCCTTAAAAGTTTTTGAAAGTCATTGAGAGTTCTTAGATTTTAAAAAAGAGATTTTTTTTGGGGGGGGCATACTGAGGTATGTTCCAAAACAAAGCCCAAATATTGAAATTGAGGCAATGACAACTTTATCTTGGGTAGTTTTTAAACAAGATGGCAAGTTACTGTTGATAAATTACTATAAATATAGTAATTCTCTGTCTGTAGAACAGGCCAGTAAGATATCAACCTATAATAAATTCTATAATCATAATAATATAAAATTTTTGCAAGCAAGATGTAATACCACGTCAAAAAATATTTACACATTGTGAGTTTGCCATTCCTCGAGGTAAAACAGTCCATTGAAACTGCCTCATGGTAGCTGTATTGTTGAGAGATGTAATACAAAAAGTGAAAAGCCTTCTATCTTTGGAGTGAATAGAAATGTAATAAAACCAGTCTTAAAGTACTTAAAAGTCCATTACTATCAAAGGCCAATGTTTTGAAATTTCTATTGGTGAAGGGATGCCAGGCAGAAATATTCTTATGGGAATCATGATCATGTTGACAGCTTGTAAATCAGATAATATTCCCCAGGCACCTTCCTTCTTTTGAATAAGAAAAACAAGAGAATTTATATCAAAATATAATAGAAATGCGACACATCACAAATAACAAGAACAATCAGTGCTGGCGAGATGTGGAGAGAAAGGAACTCTCATTCACTGCTGGTGAGAATGCCGTCTAGTCCAGCCCTTATGGAAAACAATATGGAGATTCCTCAAAAAAATGGAAATTGAGCTCCCATTTGACCCAGCTATACCAAGCTTAAGGATATATCCTCGAGATGCAAAAATCCAATACAAATATCCCTTCCTCACAGCTATATTCATCTCAGCAATTTTTATAATAGCCAATAGTACTAATTATGTAACACACAAAATAAAAATAAAAATGTCCCAATGGAATTCACCAATGAACATAGGAAGTTTTGTATTATGTGAGGCATTTCGTCATGATATCCTTGACATTTAATTAATAACTAATAACTAGAACTTATACCCATTTTACATAACTAATTTGCATTTTATAAGTATGTGAAATAATCTTTTTTGTCCATTACACTTTCAACTAGTGAAATGTCATCAGACTTTTATCACAACAATACACAAATACTCAATTCCTATGTTATAATAGGTTACTGCAACTTTGTGCAAGATACTGTGTTCAATCTAAATTAATGACACCAGACTGATAAAGAATACTGAGCTATAAACAGCAACTTCTCTAGACAGATTGGAAACGATTTTATATATCAAAGTAAGAAAAATATATATTCATTTAAAATAAAACAATAATATGTAGCCTGAGAGTCCTTTTAGATAAAAGGATAGGATATTTCAGATGTTCCTTAAAAGAATAGAAATAGATGCACACAGTCTGATATGATTTGGTTTTGGAAGAAAACATAATCCTTATTTACATGTGGAAAGTGAATACATTTGTTTTTGTGATACAAGATATTTATACCAGAACCTTCCATGCTCTACCACATTCTTTGTCTCCTCAGCTAATAGTTTTGACATTAAAGAGACTAAGGCAGAATAGGCTATATGGTTTATTAGATATGAAATGCTTAAAACAATGCCTTGGAATATATCATATTTCTTTTTAATATTGAGGAGGGTATTTTTTATTCTAGAAACATATGCATCATTAAATTAACCAATAATTTTACATTTTAAGTCATTCCATGCTGTGGGTTCTTTCTTTAATACACATTTTGCATGAATCACACTGCAAGATTTAAGGATTCTGGAGCACTTTCTGTCATTATCGTAGCAATATTAGCTTATAGCTTCCATGGATCTTTATAGAGATGGGAATCTTGAAATACTATTAGTTTAGAGAATATCCTGTAAAGCAAGTTGGTATATTTATCACAAACATTATGTTTATTTAATTAAAAATTAAGATCTCACAATTTTTTGCATGTATCATCCTAAACTTGGGTTTTTTTTTAACATCTTTTTCTAAAAAGAAAAATCAAGGGGCCAGAGTGGTAACATAGTGGGTAGAAAGGACACTTGCTTTGCACAAGTCCAACTCGAGTTTGATTCTTGTTACCCCATATGCACCATAAGCTTGGCAGGACCAAGTCCTGAGCTTGGTGACAGGAGTAACCCCTGAGCACTAACAGGTGTGACCCCCCAACAAAATACATAGTTAAAAATATATGAACAACAATATCAACATTGGCAATTTCTTAGATATTGTAATAATATTTTAAGAAATACATAACATTTTTAGCTAATAATTTAATCTAAAATATTCAAATTGGCCATTCAAAAGCACTTTCTTATTTTGAATTTTATAGTTTTAGGTGTCTGCATTTAGCTACTTAATCAGCAGTCTCCCTCAGGTTTATTGTAAGAGAAGAATGAGTTCTTTAATTGCATCTTAATGCTTCTCACTGAGTTGGCACTACTCAGGATGATTTGGCAGATTAATCATATCATATTTCTTCTTCCTAGGACAGATTAGGACAAAAGTTGTACCCTAGTTTTTTTTATTACCCCCTGCTTCAATTTTATTAGGATAGTATAGTTCTCAAAAGTCATTAAAATGAATAGCATCATTTTCTTTCAGTTATAAGACTGTGAGAAACATCAGGGCACACATCAGCAATGCAGGTAATTACAGAAAATACTTTTCAATTTTATAATTTGAAGAGTAAATTATCATGTAATAAATACAAATATTTTTTGAGCTTTTTTATCTCTAGTATGGATTTGGTATCACCTTCAGTGAAAGGTTTATGGAAGACTCACAAGATAAATTAACTTCCATTAAGCACTGCTGCCAAATTGCAAAAAAAAATGTTTAAAACTTGTGTCAAAACCATATTATACAGGGATTAGAAACTATTAACGTACACTTTATGAAAAAATGAAATGGAGAAAATATTTAACCTAAAGTACACTAAAATCTGGAAGTTTTGTTTTTGCTTTAAATTGTTTATTGACTTATCATGGTACATAAAATATTTGTGTAATGAGATGTTATTGGATTTTTTTACTGCTTTATTACCTAAGTTTATTGTTCAATAAAAAAGGCATATATTTTGGAGCCATGTTGACAGGAAGTAATTCCAAATCCTTCATGCTGAAATTCTTCATCATATTTTCTCCTGCTCCCCTTAGTGAGAGGAACCAGTTAGCAGATTTTATATTTTCTTTGTTAATTTTCTGTTTGCATTTTATCCAAGTTGTATTGCTATATGCAGGTCTTACAAGGCTGATCATTATAAATATAATTAGTTGGCAAAGGCTCATTGCAATTTTATATAATATATATGCATTTAAATTCACTGCTTGCATTTATTAGCTATAATTGAGAAATTTATAATAAAAGTATAATGAAGAGAAATATGAAGAATTCGTATCCTGAGCCTTTTAAGTAAATAAGGTTAATTCAACATTATAATATATCCTGCAAAATTGAAAATTACATATTTGTTAAGACCTTGTATACTATGTTCTTGTTAAAGTTACCTAGATATCAAATATTATGTTTTTAAAGGTGTATTTTTGAATGGGTATAACTTATTTTACAAAAAATAGCATATTATTTATATTTCACATGATATAATATACTAAGTGATAATTTAAAATATTTATTGTTATTCACTTAATTCTAGGTAACATTCATCAAACATACAGTACTCCATTATTTAACATTAGATATTGAAGAAAATATTACCTTGATATATCAGGTTATATTGTAATAAATATCACATAATAAATCTCATGACACACCCTAAACACACACACACACACACACCCAAACACATCCCCAAACACACACACACTTTATTTTACTCATGAACTTAGGCAACTTAGTAAGGTTGTATAAGAAACATATATGATGTTTCTTGTCAAGAAGATGCATAAGCTCTTTTTTTTTTCTTCTTCTAACTGTAGAGAGATGTAACATGGAATATTGTGCCCAGATTCTCTCATTTTATGTGTCTGGAAATAGCTTGAACTTTCTTATTCACTATCATTTAACTAACATTATTCTCAAGGACTCTTTGCTTAAAAGAGGCAGAGAAATGAAAAAAAAAATTAATATGAGATTAGAAAGAGAACAATGAGACTCTTTAAAAAGGTACAAAAAGTTCACACTTTGATTAGCTCTGCTGGAACAGATGCTAGGTGAGTCAAACAGAGAGTCTTTGTTCTGAAGCATTGAGACATCAGCAGAGAGATGACAGAATAGCAGGCTACAGAGTTGACATTTTCCAATATTACTGTAAATGTATTGAAAATTTTAGAAGAAAGAAATGATGATAAGGCAGAACAATATTCAGAAAACAAAATAATATAAACAAGGTATAAATCCCACATCTTTTATGTTTAGAATATTTAACTCACTTTAAAATTTTTTGAAACTTTTTCTCTGTCGGTTAAAGCACTATTATTAATTAAATTCAACTGATAAGGAACTAAATTCATAATATAGTTTTTAAAGATTTTAAAAGAGTTCTTAAATAATTTGTTAACACTATAAAGTAAGAAGTTATTTATCAAATTGGATGATATTTTATGGTCTTAAAGTTTATATTATATTGTTCTCTGAAAAAGGAAACTTAATTATCATTCTACATTTATCAGCAATAGTTCATAAATAATTCTCTTTTAGAAGGTAAGGTATTACACCTAGGAATATATCCTAGGAACACAAAAATACAATACAAAAATCCCTTCCTCACACCTATATTCATTGCAGCACTATTTACCATAGAAAGCCTCTGGAAACAGCCAAGATACCCTTCAACAGATGAATGGCTAAAGAAACTGTGGTACATATACACAATGGAATATTATGCAGCTGTCAGGAGAGATGAAGTCATGAGATTTTCCTATACATGGATGTACATGGAATCTATTATGCTGAGCGAAATAAGTCAGAGAGAGAGAAAGAGAGAGAGAGAGAGAGAAAGATGCAGAATGGTCTCATCTATGGGTTTTAAGAAAAATGAAAGACATTCTTGCAATAATAACTTTCAGACACAAAAGAGAAAAGAGCTGGAAGTTACAGCTCATCTCATGAAGCTCACAGAAAACAGGGATAAGTTTAGTTAGAGAAATAACTACATTTGAACTATCCTAATAATGAGAATGTACGAGGGAAATACGGGGGTTGGGTGGGGAGGAGGGAGATTTGGGGAAAAAAAAAGAAGGTAAGGTATTCTTCCTATAATTGAAAGCTTTAATTTATTTAACCCATATTTCTTTCACACAGTAGTATTGTAGTGCATAATAATTATTGACGAAATTAGGCAGTAATCAAATAAGGAAAATCATATCATTGTAGATAAGAATATATATTATGGGGCCAGAGCGGTGACTCAAGCAGTAAGGCATTTGTCTTGCTGGTGCTAGCCTAGAATGAACCGCAGTTCAATCCCCTGGCATCCCATATGGTCCCCCAAGCCAGGAGTGATTTCTGAGTGGATATCCAGGAGTAACACCTGAGCATCACCGGTGTGGCCCAAAAACCAAAATAAAAAATATAATATATACATATATATGTTAACATGAACAAGAATCATTCTATTTATTTACTTCATTGAAAGTGTGGTTGGGTCAGGAAACAGAGTAACATCTATGCAATACAGAGAGTACCTTTCTGTGCCTTACCCCAGTTCAAAAGAGTTTGTTGCTCAGGTATGTAATTTTGTATTGCTGAGTGTTGTTGCTAAGAGTCATCACATTAAGACCCACAGGTGCTTGGAGACCAAATAATATCAAAGATTACTATCAGAGCCTAATGTATCAAAATTATGCCATCAAGTCTTTTAAGTCACCTCCCTATTCCCTGATTAATTGAGTAGCTAATAATGTGAATTAAGATTGAGTTTCAGTATTAATATTATGGCCAGCACAACTGGATATACTTGCAATTTACCTTCAGTGAGCAATAACTTTAGAGAAACTGCTTGAAACTCTGAAAGTTTTCAGTTATTATCAATTTAAAAAATACATAGGCTGTTAAGTCACCGACTAATTTGAAAACAATTTCAGCAGGCCATTGATGAAGAGTAAAAATGTCTGCCTCCTCTAAAATCCTGTGTGCTTTAACAATTAATCATGAAACTAAAACTGAGGGGTTGTAATTCATTTTATTTTGCTTTGTTTGGGGCCATGCCTGATAGTAGTCAGGGATTATCATGACTGTACACTCATGAAGCAATCCAAATGGACTCAGGAGTCCTTGTGGGGTGCTCAGGATAAAACTCAGGATAGTCACATGCAAAGCAATAGCTTCTCTCTCTATACTATCATTCTGGACCCAATTTATATGATTTAACCTAGAATTCTAAGTACTCCCAAAAAGTAACATAGAAAGAGTTGAAAAGAGAGACAGGTAGTATAAGAATTACAGACTGACATGCTAAGAGTGAACCATCTGCTTTAATAGTACTGCAATTGTAATTCCTCCTGAGATAGCTAACTATTTATGTAATGATCAGTTAAAATAATTTTTAAAAGAATTATATATAATAAGAAATTACTCAATTTCATCTCATATAATTAAAATAATTTAATAATAATTACAGTGACAATTATAATTGCAATTAGTATTAAAATACAATGATGTGCTAAAATTTGGGTGTTAAAATAGTTTCTTTAGCATCACGGATATCTTTATTAAATTATTATATAAGGAGCCTTCCTCTAAAATATTAACTTCTCTGTCAAATTTGCTGAAGAATCCAACACAAAAAAGTATACTATTTGGCAGATCTTTTATGAGGGAGTAATGTAAATAATATAGACATCAACAGAAGTTTAATGTGGAACTAGAGATTAGTGGAAACCCTTGGGAAATACTTATGTCATGAAACAATCAGAGGATTAATATGAAACTGTTGAAAATGTTGAGAATCGAATGCACAAAGTGCTAGAATGTGTGTCAGAGTGAGGATTAGCAATATTGATAGTATTAATTAGAGACAATGTGATATGGTAGAAATTAGGTTTAAGTATAGAGATTAATGTTTGAAATAAAATGATTGGAAGTTTAAAGTACATGGACGCGGAAGAAAAATATTTTCACATTAGTGGGTTATTCTTTTAGATCAAGAAATTTAACATTATTCAGAACAGTAAGAGATAGAGAGCACACTTACACAAGAATAATTTGCATGATTATAATTACTCTACATTTGATATCCAAAGCTTGTTCATCTTATAAGTGAAGTTATTAATTTTGAACAGTAACTTCACATCATCACAGCCTTATTCCCTGATAATCAATATTTTCTAATATTTGCATAATTTTCACTTTAAAACTGAAGAATTTATTCCATGTTTTTTCTTTCATCTTAGACCAAACCCATAATATATAAATGCTATTTCTCTTGAATTTGTCACCTAGATATTTTATTTTTCTATTTAAGAATTATTCTAGTACCTGTCCTTTTTTCATTGTATCTCCTGCCTCATACTCAAGCACATTGGCTGTTTATTAATGTCCATAAGTATTTTGTTGAAGACCTTTCTTTGTTTCTTTATAAATATACCTATTTTTTTCAGAAGAATGATTAATGATTATTGCTTGAAGATATATCCAGTAATATTCCCAGCATGAAAATAGAATTCTATATTCAGAAGAAAGATGTTTAAAACATTCTAAAGAAAATAAATCTAAGCTGGACCTTCTAGCCCTCATCTCTTTTGTCTCTGAGAGTTAGCTCACCACAAAGAGTGGTGAGTACAGTTATAGAAATAACTACACTGATAACTATCATAACTAAGTGAATGAATAAGGGAAGTAGAAAGCCATCTCGAGGCCTGCTAGGTGGCGCTAGAGGTAAGGCGCTAGAGGCCTTGCAAGCGCTAGCAAAGGAAGGACCATGGTTCGATCCCCTGGCATCCCATATGGTTCCCCCAAGCCAGGGGCAATCTGAGCGTTTAGCCAGGAGTAACCCATGAGCATCAAATGGGTGTGGCCGACTCCCCCCCCCCAAATAAAAAAAAAGAAAGCCTGTCTCAAATATAAGCTGGCTAGGGGAGATTTGGACATTGGTGATGGGAATGCTGCATTGGTGAAGGTGGGTGTTCTTTATATGACTGAAACCCATCTACAAACATAATTGTAATCAAGGTGTTTAAATGAAGATATTAAGAAAAAGAATAGGAGTTGGTGACTGTTGAATAATCGTGTAAGACTTATATAAATCCTGAAAAACTTAAAGTAAAATGGTGTCTTAAACATTGGGAAATGATAGAAAGGTGACTTTCATATCCCAAGGACTTGTGCGGGAATTATTAACTAGAAAAACATTTTGAAAGGATAATTAGTGGACTGTTTGTGAACATAAAGATCATCTCTGGGGTTGCTAATGATGTATGTCCCAGGTGTAAGACATTTGGAATAGGCAAATCAATTCATAGTTTTGTCTGTTCTTACGAAAAAAAAAATATCTAGTCTGTTCATTTGAGGGTTTTCCTCTCTAAATACATAATTTTATGAGTACCTGGACTCTTTTTTCCTAATTTAAACCTGTGTTCTGTTATCACAGAGTTGATAAGAAAGAATATTTTGATTGCTAAAGGTATGAATAAAGGACACTTGTATGGAAAAAAAAAAAGAAAATAAATCTAAATAGAAAAGCACTGTAACTAAAAATGTTGAAATCGTTTGATCCCTGAAGCAGACAACAGTATAGCAAAAGCTAACATATAAAGAAACCTATAACGGCCCCTAGGAGATCTAACAAATACAAGAACCACTGAATGGCATGATATAAATAGCTTTTTGAATGAAAAAAATTGTATAAACAAGAATATGCCTACTCAGCATGATTATCATTAAAAACCACTGGAGTTAAATAAAATGTACATACACACAGCACTTAAAAATATCCATGACCACTAAGCTTCCAAAAATTGTAATTAATAAAATGGTCTTTTATAGATTATAAGCAACCAAGCTTTTCTTACAAGGACTAAGATACAAAACACAAAAATGTGGAAACAGAAAAGAACAATTATAGGAGTTTAAAAAAGCCTATATTATCTAATAATATAATTTATACTTAGAAAATATATTTTGGGTTTACTATCTTTGATCATGTTTTTGAGGAGTGGGGATTACCCACTACTGGAGCTTCACAACCGTCATTCAGGGCTACCTCCTTCCTCTAACTCAAAGATCATACCTAGTGAGGCTCAGGAGACAAAATATGATTTCACAAATGGATTCTGCTGCAAGACAAAGACCTAGTTCAAAATACATATATTTAAAAGATGACAAAATTAGAGGGGGTAATCAGAAAATGAAACCACACTTTAATTGAAAGTCTTAAAATATGGGTTTAAAAAGAAAGTCAAATAAACAAAAAATACACAAAAATTATGTATATAGCGGTAAGAAAGTATTTATGTCAATATTGTCATTAAAATACTTTAGTCACCAAGAAAAGCTTACTGGTGGATGATAGAAAAAAAATTCAGGCTTCTGCTTACAAGAAACACATGATTGTACATTCGCACTCAAGGAAACATATTGTTTCCTATAGGCAAATTTTAACTATTACATAACAAGGAACATGAAAGAATTAAAGTTAATCATTCCTGGAAACAGTTTAGGACTTGATATACCAGAATATATGGGAGACAGAAAAGGCTATCCAAAACTTTTTCATAGCAGTACATGCTTAAATCCAGAAATAAGAAAGTACTCAAATAAATAGCCTAATTTTATATCTTAAGAAATGAGGAGAGAATGATAAAGGAAGAAACTAAATAAAAAGCAGAAATAAGTATATTAAAAACTTTACTGAGAATTTATAGATATTCAGTTTACCTGGATATTATTATAAATATTACTACAACTACCCAGACTTCTAGTAACTGATGAAATAAGTATTTGAACCAACGACATTCATTAAAGACACTAAAAAAGTATTCTTATAAGATATTTAGGGGCAGGAGCTATAGTTCAAAGGGTAGGGCAATTGCCTTGCACACCTCGGACACTAGTTATATTCCCAGTATCCCATATGGTCATCCTCAAACAACTAGTAGTAGTTTCAAATAAAGAGCCAAGAGTAATCTGTGAGCACCACAGTGTTTAGCCCAAAAGATATGAAGCCATATTTTAGATATAAAAATCAACGTGATCAACTGCATCACAGTTTAAATTAAATACTGCATACAGCTAAAATAAGATTAGATTAATCTACCATTAGATCTAATCTACCATGTCATAGCCATAGCGGTAGCACAAGTGGTAAGGCATCAATCTGCCTTGCCTGTGCTAGCCTAGGAAGAACCAAGGTTTGATCCCCTGGCATCCCATATAGTCCCCCAAGCCAGGAGCGATTTCTGAGTGCATAGCCAGGAGTAACCACTGAACATCACCAGGTGTGGCCCAAACAAACAATCAAAAACACAAAAAAGAAAAATAAAGAAAAATTATATTTCCCATTAAGTCTTTGTAAACAGATTTGATATTAAAATATAAAACACAAATGGGGGGAGTGATAGCACAGCGATAATGTATTTGCCTTGCATGCAGCCAACTCAGGATGGACACCAGTTCGAATTCCAGCATCCCATATGGTACCTCAAGCCTGCCAGGAGCGACTTCAAAGGGCAGAGCTAGGAGTAACCCCTGAGTGCAGCTGGGTATGACCCCCAAATAAAAAAATAAAAAAAACATAGATCAGAAGGCAACTTGCAGATGGTTTAAGCTTTAATTTTTTTGTTTTGTTTTGTTTTGTTTGTTTTTGGGTCACATCCGGCAGAGCTCAGGGGTTACTCCTGGCTCTATGCTCAGAAATCGTGCCTGGCAGGCACGGAGGACCATATGGGATGCTGGGATTTGAACCAACGTTGGTCCTGGGTCGGCTGCTTGCAAGGCAAATGCCCTACCGGTGTGCTATCTCTTCGGCCCCACATTGCTTAAATTTTTATATTTTCAAAATATTGAAATATATAAAATGATTTAAAATGTATTTTAGAAAAGTTAGTTATTTTAGAAGAATTCCCATATTGTTGAAAAACCTTGAAGCATTTATTTTGAATACTCTTTCTTCATCAGATTTTATCAAGTGATATTTATTTCACATATAGATATATAGCAAATCTAACCACTTTTCTCCTTGTAAACTGAAAGAGCTAATGATTTACTTAGTAGTATTTGAATCCAACTTTATTTATTGTGAAAATAAGTTAATTTTCTTAACAACTCACCTTTCTGAAATCCAATCACTGTATTCTTAAAAACCAGAAGAAACAACAATAAAAACAGTTTATATATTATTAACTATTAGGTATCTAGAAAGAAGCCAGGCTTTTCTATTCAAAGTGGTGCAAAGAATTTTTCTGTTGTCATTATCATCTAAAACTTGTATATACACTTTTGTGCTGCTTCAGCATTTTTCTTATGTAAATAAGTTTGTATTCACCCAAAGTTTATTTCTTTTTAGAATGATCAAATTGGAGAAATAAATGTTGTTTTTATAACTCAGGCCGCCATTATGATGAATTCCCATCAGCAATTTTCAAATGCTATCTTCATTTACTCTTGCAAGTGCTTCTAAAACTTCTAAAATGACCATTTATTTCCCTAGTCACTAACTGTAATCTAGGGAATATATCTTTTTCAACTGACAATAACTCTGATTTATATGTTCTGTTTGGAATTTTTTTATAACAATCAAATGGCAATTTTATTTCATTCAACAGTAACTTGCTGAAAATTAATACAATTTGCTTACACTTAGCCTTAGAGAACATTACATACTGAAGGCAAGAATGCAATAAAAGGAGAAAATTATATTTTACAAATCTGCATTTAGGCAGAGAGAGTTTGTGGGACTTATGCTGGCACCTAGGTGCACTTAAAATTAATTAATTTTATTAATGTCTAATACAGCTTTATAGGCTGTCCATGACATTTAAAATATTTTTCTGTATCTATCATAAATAATATAAAAATCATAATTATCTTGTAATAGTGTGCATCAATACACTAAATCTGAAAAAATTCTGGACTTATATATATTTATACATGTATATATCAACACTAAGTATGCAATATCTGTCTTTAGTTCTTAAAAGTGAGTGCATCCTATGCATTAAAAATAGAGAAATGAATTAATGATAAAGAAGTCTTTTTCATTTCCAATTATAATAATATTTAGTGTTAAGGAATGAATATATACTTGAACTCAAGTTCTGATAGTATGTTATTGTAGTTTAGAGAAATCTGTGTGACAATTAAGGTCAGTTTTAGTACTCAAAATAATTTCTTTCTCATTATAGAACTTGCTTATAAAAAGAGTTCCTAAAGAAGCAGTAGTGAAAGCTGTCTTTAAAGCAAATACTTATATTTTTAGTGAGGGACAAATTTAAAATTATAGAAAATGAATTAGATTTTCAGTCATGAAGTCTTGAAAATATATATATATATATATATATATATATATATATAAAACTATTGCTTATAAAAATCTAATATATAGACGATAGAATACACTCAACTATTGCTGTTAAAAGCCCAAGTATAACTGATAATAGTGAACATTCACTAGCTCCTAAGTGGGTGCATTCTTAGGAAAACCATTAGCACAAGTCCCTTAGAAGTTTTACTATTTTAGTTTATTCATTTTACAGCCAGAGCAGAAGTCCTGTTCTCTTTCAAACCCGAGTTCCTAATGCTAGTTTCCTTCCAAACTGGTCTGGTTTCAAGATTTGCATGCAGCTGGATTTCTATTACTATTACTGGGACTCATTTTCTGCCCTTTTGATTTTCCTTTGTTTTCTAACTGCTCACATGTGTAAGAATTGCCTCCTATCCCATTCTCCAACTTATTCTAGTGGAGGGTCAAAGGGCTAATTACCTTATTTTTTGCTCTATAAGACTCACCTGTCCATAAGACTCACATAGTTTTTATATGTTCTCTCTGCAGGCAGCATTAGCTCCATCAGATGCACTTTTTTTTTGGGGGGGGGGAATGTGCATCTTATGGTACAAAAAATATGGTACTTTTTTCTGCTTTCTCTTTTCTTTCTCAGTTTTTCCCTGTTCTGCTTTCCCTTCTACTCCACTGGCTTCCCTCTTCAGCAACGATTTACTGTTTCCAGTTGTATTAACCAGATTATTCAGTCCCTTCTTGTGCTTCCAAACCTAATAACTGGCATTTCTTCCTGGTGATTTTGTTTTACTATCATTTTCCCTCTAAAATGTAAATTTTTTCATTAAACTGCCAAAGTAGGTTTGTTTTTAAGTAAACTTACAGAATTCTTACATACTAATATTACTATTCATCAGCAGCTTCTATTAGCCTTAGCAAGGTCACCAAAACTGCACATGCCATCAGAGAATGATGGACAGATTAAAGGTCCTCTAATACAAATCACTGGTCACCTTCCCTTTTTATTATCTCATCAGGAAAAAAATCACCTAGTTTCTTGCAACCAAACTGTGGGTTAAGTACTGTATTGGAACATATCTCTGGTCAGGCAAGGTTGGCAATGAACTCTCTGCAGACACTCCTGACATGACAGAGAACATAACTTCAACTCATTAAGTTAGTTTTCTGTCATCTAACCATTACTATTAAATCTGTTTTTTTCCTACATTTTCAAATGATCGCAGTGTATTAAATCACTCAGAAAAACTCTTAGTTATCCCTTCTCTGGCTAACTGCATATCTTAGAAATAACACTGTCATTCTTAATATATACATTGAGATACAACACTAGAAAAATCACATCTTGTATTTGTGAGGTCATAGAATAATATTCATAAGTTATAAACTTACAAATAAGCTAATTTTGTATAGATTCTTATCTGACATATGTTCTCTTTATAGGTATTTTTAAATAATCATATAACTATGCATTTAATAATAAAATAAAATTTCAAATTAAAGACACAAAAATAATAGAGTGAATAATACATAAATATATCAAAAACTAGATTTACTGGAAAAATATGAGAGAATTTGCTTCATTGGCATGTGAATGCAACTTTTGATGTATGAAAATAGTTCATGTTACTTTCAGATTTCAAGACATTTTAACTTTAAAAATCTAGAAAATTATTTTCCATTTTCAATCTGATTTATATTTAATCATAAGCATTAGGAAAACAAAATTACTTCATAAACATTCCATTTCCAATTTGCCTAAAGTATGTTTGTCATATGTTTTTTTCAAATGGAAAAAGTATACCTACAGTTGTATATGTATATAAGCATATGTATAGAGAGAGACTCATATTACAATTTATTCAAGTTATTGTAGCCTGCCATCACATTTTATTTTATTTATGTAATTGCACTATAGACTATTCTTTCTTCTATTTTTCTAATATTTCTATATATCTATATCTATATATTCCTCTATCTTCTGTGTTGTAAACTGGAATTTAATTTCTATGAAAAAGGGTGAAACTAACTTATTTGTTTTCTATATATTTTTACTTTTAGTGACTAGAGGCCATATCCAGCAATGTTCACAGCTTACTCCCAGCTCTGTGCTCAGAGATAACTCCTGATGGAAGTTATGACTTGTGGTGCTGGGTTACTAACCATGTCAGTAATGTGCAAAGCAAACTTGGCCACGAGCCCAAGACTGAATGCTGTAATGCCAGCATATACTTATTTTACTTTTGCCTCTCATTCGCACAACAATGTTTTGTTACAAATAATATATGATTTATGCTATAATTTTTGGAGACTATGAAAATAACATCAAAACATTTCACATACTATATTTTGTGCTGATTTTTTATTTCTGAGTTAATTATTTTATTGTAAATTATTGGCTATTTTCAATGCCTGCTTTCTTTGTTCTTTACTAACTAGTATTGTGTTGCTAGATTGACATTTATTGCTACTTAGTGTTATTTTTGAGTAAAGTATACTTTCTAATGAAATAATATAATTCCCTCTTTTATTTTATTTTTATTGTTTTGGGTTACACCTAGTAATGAATATTACACCTAGTAATGATATTCAGGGAATATTCTGACATTACATTCAGAAATTTTTCTAGGGACCATCTGGGATGCCAAAAATTGAACCTAGGTTTTACATGCAGAATAATTGCCCTACCCTTTGTACTATCATCCTTGGCCTTGACTATCTTTCTTTGTGTGTGGAGGGGGAGAACACCTGGCAGTGCTCCAAGGTTACTCACAGCTCTTTTCAGAAATCACTTCTTGCAGGCTCAGGGCATCATATGGGATGCTGGGGATCAAATCCAGGTCTGCTTCTTGCAAGGCAAAAGTGCTACACTCTGTTAATCGCTCCAGTCCCAACATTTTCATTGTTAATGTCAATTTATAGTAAGAATCCAAGTATCAGAGATATCAAATTTTGACAACTTTGTGATTTTCTTGATTTCCTTGGGTTTTATATTCAAAAAATTATTTCAGCATTCCTTTGAATCATGTTTTGATTTACATAATTTATTCTAATAAGATAAAACCTTGATAATTTGTACTCTAATTTTCATTAAGTTCACAAGCACTGGAAGTCAGGTTGATTAATGTGTGTATGAATAATTGTATTATTCTAATTTATTTATTTCCAGTTTATAATAAATGATAGTTATCATCATACATATTATTTGAGTGAGGCTCATCATAAAAAATTATACATATATTTTAATGGGAAGCCTAATAACCTGTAGCTAGAATAATCATCATTACAAGAGTATCAATGTTTCTAAGAATTTTGGGGAAAAAGATTATAAAATAGTAATTTAAAACTTTTAAATAATATCTAAATATTTAAAATATCCAATGCATTTATAATATATAGGGATTGAACAAACTTTTGTTAATATTCAACTTCTGAAATCTCTTTATTTATAAAAATTTACCCCCTCTTTTTGGTGTTATTTTGGGACACACTCACCTATGTTTAGGTCTAACTAAAATCAGGGCTGTGTGGCTATATTACTGGGACTTTTGGAACATCATGCAGATTTGCAGAATCAAACCCAGGTCTCTAATATGCAAACTATGTTGTTGGTCATTAGGCTACTAGTTCCAGCCAGCTTTAAAATTAACATGAAAATATACAAGAACAAAATACTTTAATTTTTCAAAATAAGAAGTCCAAGAGTTAATTTGTGGATGGACTAGTTTATAGTGAAATAAAACATTATAATTCCAGTTATGACTCATAACCTGAGTATATATTACACTATTCTATAATTTTATATAAGATTTACTTATTTGTTATAACACTGTATATTCTATATTGAAGTTTTGTTTATTATATAATCAGTGACTAACAGAATCATTAATCAATGTTTTCATAGTACACGTTTTATCTTTACTTGTTTCTAGATAAAGTTATAGCAATAAGAAATGTAATACATTTATTTTTTCCTTAGAATTATCTTCTCATTAAAATAAGAATTTTATCAAATATGATCAATATCCTTTAATTGTTAACATAAAATATTTGTGTGATGATAGATCTCATATAAAGAGAAAATTACATAGATTTTGTTCTACAATTTTTATAGTTAAAAAACTATAAAATACATAGTAAATTCTTTACATTATCATAAGTAAATAAAATGATACAGCATAGTTTTATTCTCACTTTTTTCTGAATGGAAGTCTATATGTACCATTTTCCCACTGTAATTCATTCATTTCTAATGTATGACCATTTTAGAACAGACCTGTAACTGTTTGCTTTTAGCTCTTCTGATTACACAGGATTGCCATCTAGTGTTAAAACAGAAGATAAATCCTTTCTGTTCTAGAGTATTTTCCTGATTGTTAATTGGAAGAAAAAAATTGCACATCCTTTTTCTGAAAATCATGCATTAAAATAATTTTAAATGAATATTTGGCAGCTTACCATGAATAAATTAAAAATATGAAGAATGTAGTACACATAGACTTTAATTAAATTTATTCTCTTTTTTATACAAAAGGTAAATTAAATCAAATACCAGAAGACAGGAGTCCGAGCGATAGCACATCGGTAGGGCATTTGCCTTGCACACAGCTGACCCAGGAAGGACTTCAGTTCGAATCCAGGTGTCTCATATAGTCCCGCAAGCCAGGAGCGATTTCTGAGTGTATAGCCAGGAGTAATCCCTGAGCGTCACCAGGTCTGTCCCAAAAATCAAAATAAAAGTTTACCAGAAGACAAATTTATCATGTTTCTTTGAAGAATTAAAATCAGAAAAATATCATAAATATAATGTATGTCCAATACATTTTTATTACATTAATTTAGGTTTTAATTTTAAGTATTAATATGTTTTTGTTATTCATAATGATAATGTTATGTATATGCTCAATGAAAAAACTATATAAAATATGTTAAAATATTTTCTGAAATTAGATTATTTTTATCCATCAATATTTATCAAATACTTATCAATAAAACAGAGATAATTTATTAACTCTTTAAAATAGAATAAACAAAAACTTCTCAAGATTTCCTTGCTTGACATTAGAAATTCTTGAATTTTATTTCAATTAAGAGATAAATAAAAATTTTATAATTTTATTAAAATGATTTATTAGTATTTGTCTTTGTATCTAGATATTATTAAAATATATTATATTTACACATGTCAAGTATTTCTGCAGTAAGCTACATTTGTTTTACAAGTGAAATATTCTTATTTTAATTGTCTCTGATGTACAGCAATGTCTTACACAAGATAGCATGTAAATAAAAGGATTAGTATTTATTTTATAAATTAATACATTTATTTATGCACCATGGTTTTTAACATGTTTGTATTTGGGAATCAGTCATAAAAAGTACACCCCCTTAACAAGTGCAAATCCTGTCACCAATGCTACCAATGCCCTCTATCTCCTTCCTCCCCCATCATTATTTGATTTCTCTCACTCACTACCATTGTAATTATAGTCATTGATGTATTTATTTCTCTAACTGCACTCAATATTTGTGATATAATGGGCTGGTCCTTTAAAACCGCATCTTTATTGTTTCTGTGTATTATTACCATAATTACGTTAATATTTTTTAAATATCAAAAATGAATAAGACTATTGTGTCTTAATCTCTTTCCCTCTGATTATCTCATTAGCACAATAGTTTTCATGTACAGGAGAATTTCATGACTTCATTTTTCCTGACAGCTGCATAATATTCCATTATGTATATGTACCACCTTTCTGTAACCTGTTATTGGGCATCTGGGTTGTTTCCAGATTCTGGCTATTGTAATTAGAGCTGCAATGAACACAGGCATGCAGAGGTAATTTTTGTGTTGTGTTTTGTGTTCGTAGGGTTTATCCCTAGAAATGGTATAGCTGGATCATATGGGAGGTAAATTTCCAGTTTTTTGAGTAATTTCCATATTGTTTTCTATAAAGGCTGAGCTAGATGGCATTCCCACCAGCAGAAGAAATGAAGATGCAGGTGGAGTGGGTTTTATTGAATGGGAGGAGATAGGTAAGAAAAGATAAAGTGAGTTGGTAACAAAATGAGGAATCATGAGAAAAATAATGGTGGGAATGTTGCACTGGTGAAGGGAGTATTCTGTTTATGACTAAAACCCAACTACAAACATGCATATAATCATAGTGCTTAAATAAAGATTTATATTAAAAATAAACTATAATAAATGAAAAATACTTATTTTTATAGATTCTGAGAAAACAGTTGCATAAACAATTAGTGAAGATTTGATTAGCAATTAATAATCTTCACACATCTTCCTTATTTTCAACAATAGATTACAACATAAAGAAGTTTTATTCACAAGTTCAAGAACCTAAAGATAACAGAGTGGCAGCAACAAGTTTTGACAACCAAACCTGGGAGTAGAGAAGGCTGTTAAAATGATTTCTTTTTGTTTTTGTTTTTGGGTTTTTTTTTGGGGGGGCACACCCGTTTGACGCTCAGGGGTTACTCCTGGCTATGCTCTCAGAAATGACTCCTGGCTTGGAGAGACCATATGAGACGCCGGGGGATCAAACCGCGGTCCATCCTACGCTAGCGCTTGCAAGGCAGACACCTTACCTCTAGCGCCACCTTCCCGGCCCCTAAAAATGATTTCTGTCTAATTTTGGTATGGTTTTTAATATAAAGCAACAATACTACCTTTTAGGTTTATTGAAAAGAAACACTAATATATAACAAAAGAAAATATATAAGAAATAATTCGACTTCAGTTCATATAAATAAAAGATAAGACAAAGAACTATTATTAAATATACAGTTAAGACAATGAATGAGCCACAATGAAAATAATATTTTAAGATTATTACTCTACACAAGAACTAGGAAAAATGGAATTAAATTAATATGCATGAAGATTTGAAGCAATAGTAATGCAGGTTGGGCCTTTGCATGCAGCTGACTTGGGTTTGATTCCTGACATTTTATATGGTTTCCCCAACCTTGACAGGAGTATTTATAATGCAGAGCCAAGAATTACTCCCAACACCACCTGGTTTGGCTGAAATATCAACAAAAAACGCAATAAGCATGATACCCCTTCAGGCACATTATTGAAAATATGGTGCCCCTATACAATGCACTGAAAGAGCTTTACAAGAAAAAAATATCTAATCCCAAAAAAATGGGAAGAAGAAATGAACAGACACTTTGATAAAGAAGAAATAAAATGGCCAAGTGGCACATGAAAAAATGCTCTACATCACTAATCATCAGGGATTAGCACACATCACAAAGAATGACAATAAGCAGTGCTGGGTGGGATGTGGAGAGAAAGGAACTCTTATTCACTGCTGGTGGAAATGCCATTCAGTTAAACCTTTTATGGAAAGCAATATGGAGATTTCTTCAAAAGTAGAAATTGAGCTCTCATACGATCCATCTATAACACTCCTAGGGATATACCTTAGGGACATAAATATATAATACAAAAATTCCTTCCTCACACCTATATTTATTGCAGTACTATATACAATAGCTAGACTCTGGAAACAACCAAGATGTTCTTCAAGAGATGAATGGCTAAAGAAACTGTAATACATATACACAGTAGAATATTATGCAGCCATCAGGAGAAATGAAGTCCTGAAATTTCCCTGTACATTGACGTACATGGAATTCATTATACTGAGTAAAATAAGTAATAGGGAGAGAGATAGATGCAGAATATTTCCCCTCATCAATGGGTTTTAATAAAAATAAAAGACATTTTTTCAATAATTCTCAGAGCCAAAGAGAGGAGGGCTGGAAGGTCCAGCTCTTGACATGATGCTCACCACAAAGAGTGGTGAGTGAAGTTAGAGAGATAACTACACTGAGAACTATCCTAACAATGAGAATGAATGAGGGAAGTAGAAAGCCTGTCTAGAGTACAAGTGGGGGTGGGGTGGGGAGGAGGGAGATTTGGGACATTGGTGATGGGAATGTTACACTGGTGAAGGGGAGTGTTCTTTACATGACTGAAGCTCAAACTCAATCATGTTTGTTATCAAGGTGTTTAAATAAAGATATAAAAAAGAATAAATTATAAAAAAAATGAATGTTTCTTCCTCAGTTTGAGTAAAAATGTCTTCAAAAATCCTCAAAAAAAAAAAAAAAAAGAAAATATGGTGCCTAAAAGAAAAAAGAGAGAGAAAAGAAGAAAAATAAGAATAAGAGTTATGAGACAGAAAACAAGAACTTGTACAAGAACAAAAACAAGAACATCAAGAACAACATAACAACATGAAGAACAAAAACAAGAAGCACAGAAACAAGCAGTTAAAGAAAAAAGAACAGTAAGAAAAAATAAATAAAAAAAATCAAGAAAATAATAATAACAAGAATATCAAGAAGAAATGAACATCAGAAAGAATATCAAAAAGAAGAACAAGAATAAGAAAAACAAGAACAGGCAGAAGCACACGGACAATGGAAACATAAAGAACAAGAAAAAACCAAGAAGTAGAAGTAGAATAGTAGTAGTAGTAGTAGTAGTAGTAGTAGTAGTAGTAGTAGTAGTAGTGATAGTGGTAGTAGAAGAAGATAAAGAAGAAGAATAACAACAAGAACTAGAAGAACAAGAACATGAATAAGAAAAGTGAGTGTGCTTTAGGGGTAAACTGAATGTGGGGTGAAAGATAGGAGGGTAATGTACAAGAAAAAGAACATCAAGAAGTAGAAGAAGAAAAGTAGTAGTCATCGTCATCGTTGTCGTAGTAGTAGTAGTAGTAGTAGTAGTAGTAGTAGTAGTAGTAGTAGTAGTAGTAGTAGTAGTAGAAGAAGAACAACAACAACAACAAGAAAACAAGAACATGAACAAGAAAAGTGTCTTCTTTAGAGGTAAACTGAATGTGGGGTGAAAGACAAGAGGGTAATGAGAAATTGGTGCAGAAATGAGCACTCTGAAGTGGTGGGTTCTGGAATATTGTATGACTGAAACTTAACTATCTAAAGCATGTTTAATTCTGCTATTTGTGGTGATTTAATAAAATAAAAATAATAGTTAATAACCAGAATTCATATCTATATGTAATTTATGTTAAAATTTATGCTTCTTATTTATGTAACATAACATACATCTAGACCAAATTCTACTAGTAAAATAAAAAAAATCCTCTTTATTTTACTTATCATTAAAAAAGAAAAGAAATCCTATATGCACTTTTTCTTAGTTATTAAACTAAATGAAAATGCATTAAACTAATAAAACTTCTGCATAGCAACAGATGCCATCAAAAAATGAAAATACTGGGACTAGAGCAGTGGCGCTAGAGGTAAGGCATCTGCCTTGTGTGCACTAGCATAGGACAGACTGCAGTTCGAACCCTCGGCATCCCATATGGTCCAACCAAGCCAGGAGCAATTTCTGAGCACATAGCCAGGAGTAACAAACAAACAAACAAAAAAGAAAATACATCCAATTGAATAGATGAGAAGAACTGCAAAATATAGAACTGACATACAGAAGTATATAAAAAATAATAAAGCTAAAATGAATTTATACAACTCACTTCTTAAAAATGGAAAAATTCAAGCATGCTCTTTACCGGAAAAGACATTCTACTGGCTAGCTGGAAAACATAAAAATCACTTGTCCTTCCCAAAGTCCTGACTTCAAGAATTGTTGCAAAGAGCATGGAATAAAATAAATCCTCACTCATTGTTTTTGAGAATATAAATGTGTCCACTATCTATGAAAAATAACAAGTAGATTTCTCAAAGTAGTACAAGTGGACTCAATAGAGATCACATAAACACTAATTCAATAAGATATATGCCTAGTTATATTAATTTCAAAATTATTTTAAAAGGCAACATATTAAAACAAATCCAATACCTTTAACTGATTAATATTTTAAAGTGATGAAACCTATATATATTAAGTATAGGTGATGCAATATGTTTGAGATATATGTTAATAAAGAAATTTTGCAACAACACTAATAGAACTGGAGTATCATTTTGAGAAAATTAAGTTGGGTATAAAATAATAAATTTGAGAGAACAGGAATAATAAAAAAGAAACTTTGAACACATACCATAGAACTTAGTTTACATAAATAGAGAAGGCGAGTGGATTTATGAGGAAAGATGTTTAGTGATCTTTGGAAAAGAAAACTGGTACTTTGGTGGCAACTACAGAGTAGGAACATGTAAGTGTGGGATTGATAGTCATGTAAATCAACATTTCTTAAAGTTTAAAACAAAATAGTTTGAAACTAAAATATACTTAAAAGTATTTACTTCTAAAGAAGTTAATATCAGATATGTTTACTTCATAATGTGAAAAATTCTATAGAACCTGTAATGTAATTTAATAATGTATTAGTATATTTTATCATTAGAATTGTCTAATATGAATAAATATGAATTAGTCAACTTTGACACAGGTGAAGAAACTATTAATCGAAGGGATGAGAAATGAGTACAATATAGCAGTACTGTAGATATTTATAAGAGCAAAAAAGAACAGATTCTCCATTAAATAATGAGGAAATTGACACACATTTACTCCATAAATCCTTCCTTTTTTAATAAGTAAAAATTTAACATAAATTACTTTAAATAACATTTAACATAAAGTACATTAAATAACATAAATCATTAAATACACTAGAATTTAGCAAGCAAACTTATGAAGAGTTATGATGTAATCTGTTAGAAGAATTGAATAATTTTGACAGAAAAACAGTAAATAGTCCACCTAAGTCAGTTATATGTACTTGTAGAAAAAGATAGCAAGAGACAAGTTCGGCAAAATTAGAAAATAATTTCTACATACATAGTACAGAAAACAATAATTATTTTATATATTATAATGAGATCTATAAATAATGAGTGTGTATTTTATGAACTTTGAATATTTTTTAAATATCTTTGAAATATTAAAATATCTTCATTACAGAATGGAGACTATTTGATGATCATATAAGGCAAAAAATTTGATAAGAATTATTCAAAGAAAATAATAAAGAAAAGAGTAGAGCAATAAAGAGGATAAACTCTCAAATAAAAATTATGAATCATTGTTGATAGAATCTTATAATCTCCAGAAAAGGGAAATTTTCTTTTCTTTTCTTTTGTTTTACTTGAGTTACATATAGTTGATCTCAGGATCACTCCTAGGGGGACACAGAGTACCAATGAATGCAAGGGATCTAGCCAAGGCCTGTCATGTGAAAGGCAAATATTTTACCTATGATAGTATCTCTCTGGTCCCCAAGGAGTAGTTTCTAATCTGGTTATTTTAGTGATGGTGTTTGCAAGGATCTCAAAAGATAGAGCACTTCTTAGAGCACACAAAAATTTTATGCTCTCCTCTTCCATACAAAAAATATATATTGGATTCTTTCAACAATGATGACTAATGTAATACAAATGTGGTACTATGTTTCTGCCTTGGAAAAGGGTAAACACATAACAAATTTAAACTGAATTTCAAGTTTCTGATGCAGGATTAATAAATGTTTCACTAACTTGTACTGAGTACTGAAATTAAGATAACTTTAAATTTACTATTTTTCTTTTTTTTCAATAGTACCGGTCATTTTTCTTTTTTTGTGATTTAGTTATTCTTAGATATGAACATGAACTATTTCCAACTCAGTGCTGTAATCACAGACCATTTCCTGTACTGGGATTAAACCTGAACTTCCTACATGGAAAACAGGTATTTAGGTTATTGGGTTAAGTGTCCAGTCTTTTATTTATCTGCTTATGACTATATTAACTCTTGAGCAATAGATTTGAACTCATCAGAAATTACATTGATTCAAACGATTTATCCTCTTTGGGGTGGTACTCCACAAGAACTTCTAATGTCAAGGAATGTCTTTTTTCTAGCATTCTCGAACTTTTGAAAAATATTCACAAATTTATAAAAGGGTATCTGTGTGGTTCAATGTCACTCCACTATTCAATTTCCCTAGCTGATATTTACATCTCCTTTATTATCAACAATCAATTAATATTTATCATCAGAAAATATTCTCTTATTACAAAGTTTTACTTTCCCCTATTACACTACTTCTAATTAGGAATTCTCTTTACCACTCTCATTCAAAATACATTCTCTTTTCAACTTGCAAGAAATACATTAAAATATATAAGGAGCTTAAGAAAAATTAATTTTCTCAAATGAGATATTGCTGCTTTTAAACTTGTGTCTAATTTCTGAACTGACATTTTGACTGCATTATCAAACAAAATATGTCTCAACTAAATGGATTTTCAGTTTCTGCAGGCTGGCTCATTGTCATAAAACAAAAGTATGTTCCAATAGCTCATCAAAAAGTTTACATTTTCTTTAGGTTATATTCTTTCAGTCATCCCTTGATACCATGAGATTTTTATCAGATATAATTGTTATACTACAAGTTAGGAAGCTGTGAACATTTCTACAAGTATCTATAGGGCTTGAAGATTGACTATTGGGTAGAGAAATTTTATCCAGAAGAATAAAGATCAAGTTGTCAGTTTAGTTTGGCCTAACTTCAATGTGTACAATACCACTATTGAGAAATTCACCCTGTGCCTGTGATGAATGCTGGAGACAATCTCTTTCTACTGCTTACATCATACTGAAAAGTAATTTGTTGAGTGGCTCTAAGTTAGCACTTTTGTCTTTTTTCATTCAACCTAGGTTATAGGAATATGGTGAGGCATTCTAGAAAGACTGATGAGTTTCTCCACTGTGACTCAGAATAAATCTCTAGCAGATCCTATGGAACAAACTATTATAGTTATTTTTTATTATCCCTTTTTATTTTAGTTTCAAAGTTGTAACCTCTCATAGTTAGGTAGAAGAGTTTCATGACTCCAGGTTGATTGAAGTAAACTTATTATGACTATAAATCTGTCCTTAAAATTATGATCAGAGTGCTGAGATATAAGTCAAAATTGGTCAGAGAGGAGGTGAGTTATCTGAGTTTAGAAAAGTCAAATAAGAATTTTTTAAAAAAATAGAAGCATAGATTTATGACTTGAGACTTTAATTTTGAGTGTGCCAACCAATGCTGCCCTGAATTCCACTTGGAAGGGAAAGAGCAAAAGGATAGGAAATGGGGTCTTTGATGGAGGTGACTTAGAACTATATCTTTAAATGATACAATAAGATATTCATTGCAGCACTATTTACCATAGCCAGATTCTGGACACAACCAATATTCCCCTCAATAGAAGAATGGCTAAAGAAACTGTGGTACATATACACAATGGAATATTATGCAGCCGGCAGGAGTGATGAAGTCATGAAATTTTCCTGTATGTGGATGTACATGGAATCTATTATGCTGAGTGAAATAAGTAAGAGGGAGAGAGAGAGATGCAGAATAGTCTCACTCATCTATGGATTTTAAGAAAAATAAAAGACATTTTTGCAACGATCCTCAGAGACAAAGAGAGGAGGGCTGGAAGTTTCAGCTCACTTCATAAAGCTCACCACAAAGAGTGGTGACTGCAGTTAGAGAAATAACTACACTGAGAACTATCATAGGCATGTGAATGAATAAGGGAACTGGAAAGCCTGTCTAGAGTACAGGTGGGGTGTGTGGGGTGGAGGGAGATTTGGGACATTGGTGGTGGGAATGTTGCACAGGTTGCATTCTTTACATGACTGAAACCTAACCACAATCATTTTTGTAATCAAGGTGTTTAAATAAAGATATTATAAAAATAAAAATAGTACAATAACATTCTAATATCATAAACATCAGGTTTTTATATGCTAAATTTCATATGCTATATTTTACAATTGGAAATCAAAGATCACATAAGAGGAACTAGATCAGTTCTTAGAAATCATACAAGGCATTTGTTCCTGACCATTGAATTATACCTATGATCTAATCAACTAAAGACCATGAGAGATAATAAATATTCTATGTTCGATACTTTTGACATATTCAAATACTATGATACAGTGTTATTTATTTAGATAAAATAGTCTAATCTGCAATAGTATTTAAAAATTTGTTGTTTAATCATCTATTGGCCAAGTATCCCAATTGACTTTTTCTATCAATTTTATTTTATTGTTTATGAAGCCAGTTAATTCAAAGAGAAGTATATATAAGAAGGTATGTATTGTAAAACATCTCATTTTAAATAGAACTACAAATGTGATAAGGATCCATAGTCTGGTATTCATGAAAAGCATTTAATTATTTACACTAAATCATATTTGTTTTTATTGTATAATCATTTCTTTTTACATGTAAGCATTGCTATAATACTGAGTCATAAATTTACTGCTTCAAATAATAGCAAAATTTTACTTGATTGAATATACACTATAAATTGGGTTTTCAATATTAACCTAATTGACATTTTGGCCAAGCATGAAAACTTTTTATCAATGATAGTGATGTCCTCACTAGAAATTGAGCACTATGCCTCACCTATTAGTATATTTCAGTAGCAACATTCTCATTTATGAAAAGCTAAAAGAACTTGAAACCAACAATACTAACTATATTTTTCCTATTAGCCATCATATTCAAATTACAGTTTCATGTCCTTAAAAGAGCATGTATGAAATAATTATATTCATAGTAAGATTCAAAGCAGACAGGAGATTGTCTCAGTTGAATTTTTATACAATTAAAACTATAGCTTTGTAAAAAAATAAAATCTTTCCTCATAGCATTAATGGAGCAAGCACATTGAAAGCATGATAAGAATCTTAAGTGTCTTCATTTTTTCATTGAATATGTGAGTAAAATTGTCTCTTTGCCATTGTGTATTTTTTGAATATTTCCAGATGCTTAACAATCTATCTATCATCTATCTATCTATCTATCTATCTATCTATCTATCTATCTATCTATCTATCTATCTATCTATCTATCTATCTATCTATCTACCTACCTATCTATCTATCTACCTACCTATCTATCTACCTATATTTGTTTTATATTGATCTTATATTTATTGGTTATATTTTACATTGGTTTTGGGGCAACAGGTTACTCCTGGTTGTGTACTCAGAAACGCTCCCGGCAGGCTCTGAGGACCATATGGGATGTCGGCGATAAAACCCAGGTCTGTCCCAATTCGTCTGTGTACAAGGCAAATGCCCTACCACTGTGCTATCGCTCCGACCCCCACCCCCACAATTAATATTTTACCTTTTTATTTTCTATACTTAGGAGAGAGATATGGAAAAAAATATAAGCAGCTTATCTTATATGAAAACAACCCAGTTTCCATCCTTGGGAGTAGTCCCAAAACTTTAGATTCTCAGAGATCCTAAGTATTATCAGATCTGGCTCAACATTCAAAATCATTCATTTTTAACTCTCTTAGATACAAATATTTGTTTATCACAAATAACAGACGGGGGCCGGAATGATAACACAGCGGTAAGGCGTTTGCCTTGCACGCGGCCAACACAGGATGGACTCTGGTTCATATTGCACCCTGAGCCTGCCAGGAGCGCCTTCTGAGGGAGGAGCCAGGATTAACCCCTAAACGCAGCTGGGTGTGACCGAAAAACCAGCCAACCAACCAATCAACAAACAAAAAAAAGTTACAGTTGAAAAAATTGAAGGTTTGGGGTAATTTATTTGCTTCCTTTTTTCAACTTCATTCCAGGTTTTTAGCTCCTTTGCTGTTGTTACTCTTTTTTGATATTTTTATTTAACTCTATTAATTCTAATTATCCAAATAAGTTCTTCTAGGTTTTTGAATTACTTCTTAATTTTTAAATTTTAGCTTTTTTTTTTTCTTCAGGTTTTAGGGCCACACCCAGTAGTGATGTTGGAGTATTTCTGGCACTGTCCTCAAGCACCATTCATGGTGTGACTTGAGAGACTATATAGAATGCCAGGAATCTAATAAAGTTCAGTTACATGCAAGGCAAACTCCTTTTCCACTGTACTATCACTATATTCCTAAAACATTTGATTAATCTGTTCTGTAAATGGTGAGTGAAAATATATTTTACTTTTCCTACTTAAAAATCAACAGAACATTAATGGTCAAACACAGTAGCTTAATTCCTTTAATAATGAATTTACCTCAAGAAAACCGAGTTTAAAATAATTATAATAGTAATGATCTATACAAATTTTATTATTTAAAATCAGCATTAAATTATAATGTATATTACCCTCAATATTAAAATTTTAGCAATGTGAATTTTATTTCCTCACTCTCACTGTTAACCAATCTGTTTTCTTCCTGTGTTATGAATTCTCTTTAAGTGTCCTGAGTTTTCTCTGATCTTTCTGTTTCCTTTTGATTTCCTTTGTGATTCAATTTTATTTGACTAATCAACAGTACTCATTTACCAAAGATGCTAAAGAAGCATAATTTTCTTTTTTGTCCTTTCTTCCTTAGGCAGTGTTTTAAATTCTACAATCTCATTAACTGGGCATAAAAATAATAGGAAAGAAACTTTTCAAATAACTCCTCTAATAGTTAGTAGAGAACATCATTTTCAAATCAAATATGTAGACTGTTATTTTGAATAGCATATCACATTTATTTTGTTGTTGCAATTTAGCTTTGCAATTTGGACTCTGGTTTAATGTCCCTGCCTTGTTCCATATTTCTATTCTGTTCTGTTTTAAGATCTTCTCCTGTTAATGTTTCTTTCAACCCAATTTAGGAAACAGAGTACTTTAGCTTCTAAGCAATGAATGACTCCATTCAATACCTTTTGAGATATGAGTCAAACACAGGCCATAGATTTTGAATTATTTAATAAAAAATAATTAGATTGTTCTATATTCCCGGGCATGATGGAGCATATCTGGGATGAGTTTTAGTGCATGTAAAAACACCTTCTTTTCTTGTCATTTTTTTCACCTCTTATAAAATGAACATTACATGTCTATGGTTTTTTCATTAGCCTTCCAGTGATCTGATTCTAATCACTCTTTCTGCTCTAAATTATATTTATCATAGATAAAATAAGACATTTTATAATATCTACCAATTATACTTTTGTCACTGCACTAAGACGCTCATAAACAATTTACAATGTCTATCTTTAATTTCCTTTCTAATTTCATTCTTCCTTGTCAATAGAGTGCAGATAAATTCTTTAAGATATGATATTTTCATTATAAAAATAATTGTATAGTGATTCTAGAGCTTTATAATATTCTGTACAAATTTTAATAGATCAGAGAATTCACCATTTTATTGAAAATAGGATATAGCTACCTTATTTCAGGATATAGGGAATTCTATGATAACTACTACAACTTGTGAGAAAACAAGTATTTTAAATAAAATGTCCTGATCATTTAAAATTAACGTTGTACATAAATGAGCCAAGTAACTTGGATAATGTAATAGAAAAATATTAAATAATATGTTGATGTTAAAATGGGAACTTTCAAAGTAGCTTTGCTGCTTAAGTTTTCAGGTACTTTTTGATGGCCAAACCAAGGAAATCAACTTTCATTAGTATTTCTTTATTCTTCTTGCTTAGTACTACTTTTTGATACTGCTGGGGTATAATCTCAGAAATTTAAGCACCTTAATCCTACAATTCAATTCTTTGACTATGGGAAGATGAAGTATATAAGATATCCACAGGAATTAGTATAGCTTGAGAGTTCAGATGAGTTCTCCCAATTGACAACTCACTTACAAGCTTGAGATGAGACTTCCCTTCAGAGCTAAAGATGAATAATACTAAGGGCAAATTCCTGAGGGCTTATTCCTCCCCACTCCCCACACTAGCCTGGCCAATTAGTGACTTAGCAGCTCTCTAAACTGTTAGAAAGAAGTGTGTGTATGTAAGGGGATCTAAACTTCATTTATATCTCACATTTTTCCACTACACAACCTTGTTTAGTTTTTATGTACCAGTGTGAAGAGAATTTGTTCTAAAATAAAAATTAATGAATTTTCCCTTTTAGCTCTCAAGGTATTATTATATGATTGAGACCCCTAATTCCTTTTTACCTCTATCCCCAAAGAGGTGTTCCTTAAACAAGTAAACAGATCAGGTCACAGATAGAATACTTAAGGTTGGTCAGCTAATGACAACTTTGAACCTCTACTTGCCACTCCATTCCTATAAATATTGGAGGAGTGGTGCTTTGAAATACTACCAAAGCCACTATGTTTAAAATAAAAATATATTATTAATAATAAAAAATCAAGTTAATTTATTTCTGCTGCCAGGACTTTAAACTCAAGTGCATTGATGGATCTGGAGTCTCATTATTTTATATACCATGTCAACAATGGACACTGGTGAAAACTCTCCACTAAGTAGTAATACTTGGTTCTTCAGAGTACACAGGGATTTTTGATTTTGAACATTTGATAGTGACTCCAGCCCACTCAGAGTTAATACCACACAGGAGACTACCAGAGTATCTCCCACTGTGGCACTGCAAGACAGCTATCAAGCACCTGCACAAGCAAATATCTCATAGCTATGCAAGTCAGATGTGTGTTATAGATATTGTTGTTTGGGCAATTGTGACTAGGAGGTCCAATCACAGACCAGCTATACTCAATTTATACACAGCTGTCACTGCCAAACACAGTAACCTGTGGTGCTTTCCTAGAAGCACGGGGATCTTCTGGGATCCAATTCCTGGCTGTAAATTAGCTGCACACAAATTCATAACCATAATCAACATCTAGAATTTGTGATCATAACACCCTGATTACTGCTCAACTTGCTCTTTGTGACTTAAAGGAACAGACAGGAAATTGTCTCAGTGGCATGATGGACAATTGGAATTACCACTAGGTGTGCCTAAGGGGCATTTGCTGAAAGATGCTTGGTACCTGGTTTCTATAAAAATATACTGTACACAGATAGTGCACTATAATCCTTATAGCAACGGCCATGCCACTGGCAAAGATATACTGGGCACTAGTTAGGAAAGGCTGATGATAAAAACGAGCCTTGTTTTACAGAACTAAAATGTTTCACTGTACTGACAAAGCCTAGAGAAAATATATTTTCTTTTCTGCAAATAAAAGGGTGACTGAATAGCTCCTGGATCTCTGTGCACACTTCCAATTGTACAGTTCACTCAAGCTTGCTCTAGATAAGAGCCTACCTAAATCAAGGCCTTGACAGAAACCTGACCATGGACTCTCAACTCTAGCTTTCATGTTGCACCACAGAAAACATAGAAATGAAAGAAATAGTCCAAACTGATGAATGAACTTTCTTCCAACTTTCAGAAGGAATCTGTAGAACTTGTTCTAAAAAATATTATATCTACGGATGTCTGATTTTATGTATGAATTTTCTGCCCACCTATCTATCCTACAATAGCTCTAAGTGCTATTATCATTCTGTATTTTAAATCCCTAGTATTTTGGAATATTATGGAATAGATGAAAGTTGTTAACTTTTATTAACCATTTCCCCCATATATGTACTTAAACTCTAATTTATATTTATAGTTAGAATATAATCATAACATTTTACTATGCTGTGTATTAAAATTATACATGTAAGTACTTAAATGCCTAGGTATACTTCATAAACAGAAATACATATTGAAAATTTAATTATTTATTTATTTATTTTTAGGTCATACCTGGTTCTCAGGGCATTCTCCTGGCTCTGTCCCAGGAATCACTCTAGCAAACTCAAGAGACCATATAGAGTTCTGGGGATTGAAACAGGGTCATCCACTTGCCAGGCAAACACCCTAGCCACTATATTATTACTCCAGTTCCTATTTATTAATCACATTATTTTTCTCAGACCATATTTGTCCTTTGAATCTACATTTTATTTATTTTACATTTGAGTAGCATTGATCAGAGATATAAAATATTTCTACTATATATTACTGAAATTTTCCCAAGATCATAGTTTCAAAAGTCAGATTTTATATTGGCAATTATGTGTAAAATCTTTGTGTAACATACAATAAGATACTGTCAATGTTTAGAAATGAGTTTTTGGTCATAATGGTATCTTATACCTTCTTTAGTAAAGATAAATAGTTTCTATTTCACAGTCTTTTCTGAAAAGTACCTCCAATTACCAGTGGGTAATAGTGATAGGTATGAAGTTCAAAGTCTATTAATGACTCTATCTTGAATTGAATTTGACTAAAGTGATATTTAAAACTATTCACTGAAGATTGTATTATCTCTTCAAACTGTTCTTATTGATTTAATCATTAGTGATATCATTGCCTCAAAAGTCAATTATCTGCTAGAACAAAGAGAAGAAAATCTAGTTAGTTATTTGTTAACATACCCCTTTCCAAGTTTTTTAAATTATTTTCTTAAAATTGTTTGTTTGGGGATACCCATGTCATAATCTGGTGCTGCACTCAGGAATCACTCCTGGTGGTCCTTGAGGAATGGGGGCAATTGGTAGAACCTCAGTCTACCATGTTGTAAGACAACACCATCCCTGCTGTCCTATAACTTCTAATCCTATCCCTGCTTCTTTTTCTAAAGAATATTGAGTATTTCATGTTATCAAAATTTTAAATATGGATGTAATCTTTCATAAAATTCAACTTCAATAATTTTATATATAGAAATACAATTCCATTAAAAAGTCTCTGAAATAAATTTAAGTTTTTGCTCTAATCACATGTTTAAGTTCTTTCTTCTTTTTAATCATTGATAATGAGTTCCGTTACTAATATTCCATACATCACAATTTTGAAAGAAATATATTACTAGCATACAGAAAATGTATTAGTAGTTATCTTTTCTCAAAGTTCTGATATCAATGTTTTATTTTTCTTTCGCCTGCCAAATTTTGATGTTTATTTGAAGCACGTTGATATTTAATGTTGACATCACTATCACAGCAAATATATATGCTGTAATCTTTATATCCAACATAATAATGTTTGAAGGCTATGAAGTTAATTAGGCTATGAAAATAGGTCCCAAATGATGAGGTTAGAGATTTTAGAAACATTGTATATGGCAAAAAGTTGTTCAGTAGGGACATATTTCTCAATGATTACCAAAAATACCCAAACTCTTATATTGTGGACTACATGGTTTTCATAGCTACTAGACAGTCATAACTATTATTTAAACCACTTCTCATATCCTATGATGGAAAAAGAGTGATTAGTATAATAAAATAATACTTATATCCTATTCATATCAATAGGTTGTGTTGCAATTTGTCATATTCTTCTAATGCTTATATTTATTGATAAACAATTCTCATAGCTCTTATTAAATAAAAAATTATTTTGTGTCAGGCAATTTTACTGACCCTCACTTGAGTCATAATATATGTTGAACATATATTAATGCACATATTAATGGTAGACAATATTTGTTTATTTAAAGACAATATTGAAAACAAAATTGTATAACAAATAAGTTTATTTTTCTTTTGTTTTATTTAACTGTTAAAAATGTAGACTTTATGGGCTGGAACAATTGCACAGGAAGCAGGTAGGGTTCATGCTCTACATGCAAAAGACCAGTGTTCAATCGCCAGCATCCTATATGGTTCCCTGAGCATTTCCAGGAGCAATTTCTAAGTGCACAGTTAGATATATCCCTTAAAAATCTGTCCACATGCCCCCCAGAATCAAATAATCAAAATGTATAATTTATTAAAAAGAGTGAAATCTATTTGTATATGGTTTAGGAATTTATGCTGAATCCATGTTACAATTTTTCTTGAATAAATATAGGTGTTCATTACAATTTGCGCATATATTTGTTCAAAAATGGCACAGTGCCAAATATTCAGACCTTTTATTTTTACTAATTTGGTAGATTGCATAAGTGGAACAGTTATATGTTCTCACTCTGGTTCTAAGTTGTATGACTTTTATATGTGACAAAAGAGCAAAAATGCCATAAACTAAGATAAAAGTTCTTGCACTTTTGCCAACCCATTGTTTTGTTCTGTTTTTTATGACATTGGTAGATTGTCTAGGTGGTTAGAGGACACAATTCATCTGAATGAAGTAGAACTCCTTCAGTTGCCCAGCCATTGTCATGCTGGATGGGTTGAAACCATTATAAAATTAACCTAAGCAGGGCTCCCAAGTAACTTCCCTGGCAGCATGATTAATAGCCATATTTTAAAATTCTATTTCACAGAAGTTTTGTGTTTTTTGTTGAGAGAATGAAAAACAAAACATTCATGGGTATAGAAATTGCATTGTTAGGGTGAATCAGATCATTAATGATTATGTCTTACTATAGAATTAGGTAGCTTGCATAAACTAGACACTACACAACATTTTCAGTTTCTATGAATTAATCATAATAAATTTTTTTCTTTCTATTTTTATTCATTAATTTTTACATTAATTTTAAGGGAATCACTCCTTGAAAGCATTCGTGTATAAAATAGAATGTCTGATAATAAGATTAGAATACTGAAAAAAATCTTACAGCTTGTCTGTGAAAGTTAGTATAATAAATCATAGTGCTTACACAGGTCACCCTACTAGGATTAATACTGCTCTGGAGCTTTAAGAGTCTAGATTTGCCATATTCTGAGTAATCCTCTTGGTATTGCTACTCTATCATTATAACTAAGAAAAATAAACATTAAGTCTTCTAAAAAGTAATATCTTTGGCAGTTTAAGCTCTTTTATGTATTTTTCTTGGGTAATAATTCAACAATTACTGTTTAGTTATTGTAAGCACTTTAATGTTTTTGGAGATATAAAAATGATTATGGGAAAAACCTGATACTTGTAATATTGTAGGGTATGCGTTGATTCTTAAACTTTGGAGTGATCAAGAATGTGACGATAGAACTCAAAAATGGTTTAGACATGAATACATTAACTTTTGATATTTATGTTTCCAATATGCTGTCTCCAAAACTTTGAATTTTCTAATTTTTAGTATAGTTTGTCAAAAAGTTGTTTTATTTATGAAATATTTTCACTAGGACCTTTTGGGTTTCCATACCTGCACTCATCAACACTGGGAAATTCTTGTCTATGATTGCTTTAACTCATTTTTACTCAAACTTTCCTTCCTGTTTTTCAAAGACTCCAATGATTTGCTATGTATTGTTCCTCATGAACTTTTTCTATAATTCTCTGAAGTACTATACATTTTCTTTTAAATTGTGTCCACTTTGGGCTATTTACTAGAGACATCTCAGCTTGGAACTTTTTAATGGTTTCCTCAGCTTTTGTAATTAACCTACTCGGATCATTTATATCACCTAACTTGTTCTTCATTTCTGTCACTTCTGATTATAATTTTCTCATTTATGCTTTCATAATATGTTGTACTTCATTGAACATTTGACATTGCTTCTTTGAATTTATAAAATTGGCTTCACTAATTCATTCTCTAAAAGTTTACAGAACAGGTTGATAGTGGTAGAGCCTTTTGTGTTATTATTTTTACTCATTGAACTGGTGGGGGAAGGAAGAGAGTAGTCACATATTTTCCCCATAGTTTTCACTGTGTTCCTGTGAAATTGTGAGGAAATATTTGTAGTTAACTTCCCTGAGAGTTTCTGAAGTATTAATTTAGGAGTTTCCTGTATTCTTTCTTACCTGTTTTCAACCAGAGACTTGGAAAGACAAATGTGAGCTGTTTGAAGTGTGAGGAACACATCTTTTTTTGGTAATGAAATTTCCATTTTTCTTTTGTTTGTTTTTTACATATAATATTTATTTTAATCATAGTGGCTTACATATCATTGACGATAATATTTTAGGTACATATTAACATAAAAACAGGGGAGTTCCAATCACCGAATTGTTTTCCCTCCACCTCTGTTTCCGTCCTACTTCCCATATCCTCCTCCCTCACTCCCGGGGCTGCTAGAATAAGTGCTCCCCTCTGTGCCTAGCATACTACTTAGAGGTCATACACCTGTTTGGTCTTGGTACCTCCCTTATTTCCCGCTCTAATTGGGAGGCAGGACTAGATAGTTCAAGTTAAGAGAAAGGTACTAAACTGGGGGGGGGGGTCAAATACGCCGAAAATGGGCGGAGTCCTTCTGGAGGCTCTCATCCTAGGTTTGAGAGACGAAGGGGAAAAGGAAGTTGAAACACCACAACAGTACAAAAAGAAGTGTCAAGTAAAATGTCCAGTGAGCACTCCAAAAAAAAAAAAAAAATAAGCACCACATAAAGGCCATGATCTTGAGATAAAAAATGGCAAAAAAAAAAAAAAAAGTACAAAACAATTTTTTTTAGTTATTTATCTAGTTTTTGTCAACTTCTTTGTTTTGTTGAGAAACACAACCTTTGGTGGTTCAGGTAATGTGGAGCTGCAATAAAAGAAGTTGGAAAAGGAGGCTGCAAGAATCAAAATAGAATTTAGGAATCTATTTTTTGTTACAAAAAGGCTCCAATGTCAGCCAGGAGATTACCCTAGCAAGGAGATAAGGAGATGTGGAATTATTGCTGAACTGGCAAAGATCTACTGTAAGTCATTTTTTTACTTTCAAGTACATATTTATTTCAGGATATATAAAAATGTTTCTGAGATTATTACTATAAATAAATTAGAAGCAGCAAATTGAATCTATCAAATTTGGACCCCAAGTCAATATTTGTTAGAAATGAAAACTTAAATACTATTAATAAAATGAAGTATTTTAATATAGTTTAGTATTAATAGCTATTATTATATTATACATCACTATCACTATTTACTATATGCTACACAGAGTAAGATATATGATTATATATTAACTACATATTTCAATATAAGCACTATATTACTATGTTAATATATAAATCTTTGTTTATATATATTATTTCTGCTATGGTCACCCTTAAATCAAACCTGTTTTTTTTCAATGTGTTTCACTGTAAGTAGCCAACGTGTTGTCAAAAATAATCACAATTATAAATGAAAAACATTGATATTTGCAGCAAAAAGACTGTACTTTCAAAGAAATATACATTTTTCTAGTTAACCATCATGTTGCTGTATTTTATAAAATAATGTCAGAATAAGTTAAAATTCACAACTTGTTTTCTGGTATGACAATTTTTGACATATTCAAATAAACTTTAATAGGAAGTATTTTCAACTCACTTTACCTCTATGAGTTTTTCATTTGCAAGTAAATTTGAGTCCTTTCAGCCTTGACTTAAATTGTAGATAAAATAGCTTTTTGGAACATAAAATAAAGAAATTTTAAGAAGTTTAAAACATTTATAGATAGAAAATATCTCATGCAAAACATTGTGATGAGATTAATGTAAAGAACTTATATTCACATGAATTAATTTCCTTTTAATATACAATTTGAATGTGGGGCATGAGAAAAACATTTTGGACAATAAAAATATCACATTTCAAAAGATGTTCTTAAATATTGATTATATTGCTTTTAATAGGGTGGCATAAATCACCTAAATATATAGTTACTTTAATATAATGCAGTTTAATTTTAAAACAATGACACAGTCACTTTGTTTTGATTAAAATATGTGTCTTAAATAAGAATGTGATTGATCTTGCAAATTTGTCATTGCCTGAACATTTTTAAAGTATGTTTTGGAAGTCTTATTTTTTAAATATGGAAGGTCTAACATTACATATATTGTTGAGGAGAAAATATATGCCAACCCAAAATATGTAACTGTCAAAGCAATGCTTTCATAGTAAGACCAAGAGGCAAAACTAAAGTTGTTATTGTAAATATTTACATGTGAACATTTATGAATCACTATGAATGTGTTTTTCTTTATTGCTGCAAAGGACAAGAAATAATCCTTTTATAATTTCAATGAAAAGGCTGAGTTTACATTTACATGCAATACTTTTCTGGACCTTTCATTGTAAAATTTTCTTGCTTAAAAATATTTTTCTTCCCAATGTCTTCTGTTATAGGTTTTTTTTTTATTTACAGATTGTTTCTGCAACCTGTGACTATTGGGTTGATCTAACTTTTCCATGCTTATAGGAAACAAAGTTATTATTGATAACTTCAAACTTCAATTTCTGTTCTTATTAATCTGTTGATGCTTATTTCACAATTTTTAATACTATGAAAAATATAAAATGATTCAGGATGATTTCATTTTTTATTATTTTATTTATTTGGGAAGGTAAAAACATTTGTTTTATTTGGAGGGATTAAAGACAGTGAGAGAAAAGATAAAGAGAGAGAGAAAGAGAATTGAATAATGAGCTCAAGAGAAAGTTCATGGTTTCTCAAAAGTCTTGGAGACAGACATGGTACACATCCCAACATGAAAGCATGAATGTATGCATTTCAAGAGGACAATGTGAATGACATGGTCTAAGGCAAACTATGTGTCTGATTATTTCATTTTGCCCCATCAATAGAATTAAACACTTAAGGAAATAAATATCTTGCACTTTCTGATTGATTAATAAAGGCAAAGTAGACACTCTAATTCTATAATTTGTCAACTCATATATCTCTATTATACCTTAAAAATACCCCTATCTACATCATAAGTCCCATCCCTGGAACTGTGCAGATACTGAGATCGATAGATACAGAGGTCTGACTGTATCACCTAGGACGGAACAGAAGTCTTCCAAACAACACAAAAGCACCACCGGGATAGTAAAGGATCCTGAACAGAGGCTATAGTTGATCCCGTGACAATATACTCCAAGGGCGGAGAAACCCCATATCTCTTAGGCCAAGTGAATTCCTTTTGGAATGACCCCAATATTTACTGTGCCAGGGCAGGAGGGAAAGAAACAAAACAAAAAATATTGTTTATCTTTTTATATATATTATTTTTTATCTTCATTTATTATCATTATTATTATATTTACCTATCTATTTTTGGTATTTTATTTGGTATATTATTTCTTTGTTTCGGTGTGGTTATTGAAGCTGTTGCCCCCATTTACAATTTTTTTCTTTTCTTTTCTTTTCTTTTCTTTTCTTTTTTCTTTTCTTTTCTTTTCTTTTCTTCTCTTCTCTTCTCTTCTCTTCTCTTCTCTTCTCTTCTCTTCTCTTCTCTTCTCTTCTCTTCTCTTTTCTTTTCTTTTCTTTCTTTATATGCTTTGCCATGTTTCTTATCTCAGGACCGTGGTGGTTTTTTGTTGTTGTTGTTGTTGTGGTGGTGGTGGTGGTGCTTAGCATTATTGTTGGAGTCCTCACTGGATATTTGACACTTCTTTTTGTACTGGTGGAGTGTTTCTCCTTTTTCTCCTTCGTCTCTCTAACTGAGGATGAGACCCTCTAGAAGAATTCCGCTTATTTTCTGCGTATTAGATCTTTACCCCAGTTTACTACTATTCCCTTCTTCAAACAAAACCATGTAACTTGAACTAGCTAGTCCTGCTCCCCAGTTAGAGGGGGAAATAAGGGAGGCACCAGGACCAAACAGGTGCAAGACTACTAAGTATTAGGCTAGATACAGAGGGAACAACATATTCTGGCAGCCCTAGGGGTGAGGGAAGAGCATATGGGAGGTAGGACAAAAACGGAGGTGTAGGGAGGACAAATTGGTGATGGAAATCCCCCCTGATTTTATGTATATATGTACCTAAAATATTATTGTCAACAATATGTAAGCCACTATGATCAAAATAAAAATTAAATTAAAAAATACCCCTATCTAAAAAAGGTACATTCAATACTCTGTAATCAATCAGGAAACAAATATGTGTTGACTACAAATGTTTATTCTGTAATTATCTCATATCTTACTTTACTTCCTGAATGTAATACATGAAACACAGTAATAAATAGGCATAACATCAATGATCTGTGTATATAAGAAGCTTTAGATTAGTAACTGTTTAAGTAAATTCAGCATTTCAATTTCATGTATCCCTAATTGAAGCTTAAAGTACAGTGAGAACAACGAAGATTTCAAAACACTTAAATTAGATGAAAAATTACTTCTAAAGTAAATGATATCCTTTAGTGTCTAATTATGATTCTACTAAAAATTCTTTATATAAATTTCACTTACTTAAATAAACTAGTAAAACTTTAACAATAATTTAACATAAATATTGATTCTTTTTCAGTCATCATATAAAAACAAACTAGATTGATAACATTTTTCAATTACTAGTTTATGTGAACAAATAAGTAATACATATAAATTTTCTAAATATTTTTATAAAAATGTTAAAGTTAATTTTCTATGCTTTGGTTCAGGAAAATTTATCTGTATCCTTCTAAATATAAAATAATTGTTTTTAAACTAAAGTCTAGGGCCAAAGCGGTGGTGCAGAGGTGGGGTATTTGCCTTCCAAGCAGATGACCTAGGAGAGACTGCATTTCAATTCCCTGGCATCCCATGTGGTACCCAAAGTTAAGAGTGATATCTAAGTTCATAGCCAGGAGTAACCCCTGAGTTAACCAATGGTGTCTCCAAAACCAAAAAACAAAACAAACAAACAAGCAACAAACAAAAACCCTAAAGCTTATTTTTCAGCCTTAAAATTTTGTCATAGTTGTATCCTCAGTGATTTGTTTAAATATTCTTAGAATTTTTGACATATATAATGAGTTTTCATAGCTACATATGTGCTTATATGTAGAATTTCTTGGATTTTGTAATGATGTTTCTGTTATATGTTTCCAATTATTTTGTTATTACTTTTGTTTATATAATTTTTGAGATTAGTCAGTAGGCATATGAAATGTATTATAGCCAATTATTGTTTGACTTAATGTGAATTAAATCAAAATTATACACACCAGAATATCACATTTGTCAAGACATATAACAGGAAGTGCTTGCAGGGATGTGGTGAAAAAGAAACCCTCATTCACTGTTGGTGAGAATGTCTTCAGGTTTCCCATCAAAGCAATTTCTTAAAAAACTAACAATAGAAATTCCATATAATTCAGAGATTCAATTTCTTGGCATTTATTCCAATAATACAATAACCTTAATATAATGATAACATTTTAATTCATTTGAAGATGATTCAGAAGAAAAATAAAGCTTCTAATGATGCAGTTTCATTAAGTTATATAGGCATTTGGCAGACATGGCTTTGGCACCAACGTCTCAATGAGTTCCTGTGATTCATCCACTTTAAAGATTTAAACACTGATGTTATTACAAAATACTTTCTCACATTCCTGAATTTTTGGATCTCTAAAGAAGGCAGAAATTTCCTTGATATTAAATACCCACAAGGATTAAAAAATAAGTACAATTCTTCATAGCTTTCTTCAAGGGTTGATTTCTTTCCCATATCCTGATTATTGCACCATTTATTTTTAACTTTATTTGACTTTTCTAAAATTGGTTGATTGGAAAAGTACACCCAACAATGTAGATTAAATTAATTATATGCTTGATGTTATAAAAATTTACCATCTAGAAAGTGTTCACCTTCCTTAACTTATCAAATGGAACAGAACTGAGCCTGGTAATAAATTCTAATAACAGTAGACAACGGATCATTTTTTCAGCAATGGCTTTATGAAATTAAATATTCACTTATAATAAATTAATGTTAGCTTTTGTACAATGTACACATGTAAACCCACAGAAAGTATTCAAGCTGAATTTGAAAAATTTAAATATAGCAAAATTAAATGTTTTTGTCATTATGAAGATCAGTAACAATATCTTAATATAATCAGATCCTAATTTCACAGCTTTTATTAATTACTTATTGAAAAATCTCTTCTTTCACACTGTGATATTTTTCTTTTGTATTGAGATGGTGAATGCCAATACAACTTCTGCATTCAGGCAATTACTGACTCCTGAAATAAACATCATAGAAAAGGTTCTATATATTCTTTTCAGGTTGCAGCTATTCACATTTTGGAGGTAAATTTACTCACACATACAAATTTGGTCTTTTCCAGATAGACAACTTTAGAAATTTTCTTATGTCCTTCCCAAATATCAACTATGTTTATCTATGAAGTCATTTGCATTAATTCCCATTTCAGATAAGATATGCAAATACAACCATGCAGAAATTACTTTGATTGTTCTTATAATATTTTAACTATATTATTTTTTATCACTTTACTACACTAAAACAGTAAAAGAGAAAGAAGTATATCTGTCATTACTAAATCACCAATAATTGTTTTTTAACATGTTTTCTTCTCACTTCTTTAGATGCTTTTTTCTTAATGTTATATGTAGTGATGTCGGCATAAGCACTCAATTAAACTGTTTTCAGGATATAGAAAAATTTAAATGTTTTTCTGTCATAATAATGTAGATATTTATGTGGAATATTTATAGACTATAGTATTTCATAGGCATGTATTTATGTCAGAATATAATCAGAGAATTGAAAATTGGTTGAAATTGATTATGTAATACATAAATATAAAAATAGACCTTTCCTTATATATAGTAGCTACTACCAATTTCACAGAATAGAAACTACTGCAAAACTTTTTGTTTATATTATTTATATATAATTTCCCTTTATTAGGTATCTGGCATTCTCACCCAAATGATTAAGATGAGATAACCTCTAAGATTTTGGAGATAAAATATATTTTCACAGACTAGGCACCACTTTTTTTGTATATTTTTATTGATTTTTGTAGTTTAATTTATTTATTTATTTATTTATTTATTTATTTATTTATTTATTTATTTATTTTTGGTCCACACCCAATGATGCTCAAGGCTTACTCCTGGCTATGCACTCAGAAATCACTCCTGGCCTGGGGGACCATATGGGACCACAGGGGATCGATCGAGCCAAGGTCAGACCTGGGTCAGCCACATGAAGGCAAACACCCTACCTCTGTGCTGTCACTCTGGCCACTTAAAGAATGAAAATCATGTATATATCCATTGGATCACACCCCTCACTTACTTTTTCTCTTGAAGAAATATATTCTAAGTTCTTCCCATTCTAGGTCTATAGAGCATCATTATTATTATCTAGTATATTATATTATCTAGGTCTATAAGAGTACATTATTACATAGAGTATCATTCTTACAGATTATAACTTTTTATGACATTTTTAAAACAACTAAGAATGATTTTTCTGATGTTTACTCAATCATCTGACTTGTATTTGAATTAATAATACAGATTCATACAAAAATGTTTCAGTCAACATTTGCCACGAATAATATCTCAAAATCTCCTTACTCATTTTTGTAAGTGCAATTCTGTAGGCTCAAACAGCTTTTTTTAATGTAAACTATCTGTGATTGTTTCTTTGACCTCTAATAAAGCCTTTGGGCAATTTATTTGGAATTTAGTTGGTAAAATCTTTGTGATTTACGGTGATTAATTGCATCTCAATTTATTAATGAGATGCATGATTTTTTAAAAAAATTAAGATTATACACATAAATATATTTTTATTCAACAAGATATCACAAATGCATGTATTCATCTTCATTTTTATTGATATATAAATAACAATTACTGGAAATTCACATATTATATATCAGTAGCATCATTAGTATTTTTTATGACTCTACGTATTCTGTTTCTCTTAGGTAAAACCAGTTTTTTTCTGTTTTATGTAGGAGAACTGCTGATAATGTCAATGAGAGCAATGTCCTGCAGAGAAGGTTAGCTGTGTTATAAATTGAAGAAATAAACTTTACAATGCTGTCAGTGAATAAACTGGTATACTGAATTGCAAAGATAAAAATAAACTTTCAACAGAAAATATTGAAAATGTTTTAGAGGATTATTTGTAAAAATATGAAATACATTATAATATAATATGAAGTAGACAGTTTCCTAGCATGTACACGTTATGAAACTGTCTTCATTCACCATAAAAATTATAACAAAACATTTCATTAGAAAACTAAAAATAGTTACTTTCTTTTACTATACACATTTATTTTTTGTTTTGGGGTCACACCCGGCAGCGCTCAGGGTTTACTCCTGGCTCTATGCTCAGAAATCTCTCCTGGCAGGCTTGGGGGGACCATATGAGATGCCAGGATTCAAACCACCGACCTTCTGCATGAAAGGCAAAAAAAAAAAAAGCCTTACCTTCATGCTATCTCTCCTGCCCCTACTATACATATATTTATATTACTTTGTTTTTGAAATATGCAAGAAAACCTTAATGCAATGACAACTAGGGATGATAATAAGAAATAATCTCAAATTCAAAACTAATTTGAGGAATAAGAAATAGTGCCTCCCTTGAATGTAAAGCCATGAGTAAACAATGAGCACCGCTCAATATAGAGAAAAAAACAAAAATAAAAAAATTCATAAATATATATTAATAATTATTGTTTAATCTAACCATGGCACACACCTCTATTATTTTTCTTTAATGATAGTGGGATAAATAAATGAAAATTTGTTTCTAGTTGAGTTCAGTAATACAATATATCAACAAACAACCCTTCACCAGTATTTATTTCCTTCCAACAAATTCCCGATTCTTTCAAATCCATTCCCAGCCTGACTCAATAGCAGAAAATTTTCTTCTCTCTCTCTCTCTCTCTCTCTCTCTCTCTCTCTCTCTGTCACCAGCATTCGCATTACTGTTAGTGAAGGGATAATATGACTACCACTTAACTTTTTTTTTAGTACCCAGTTTCTGTTCAGAGTGATCCTTTCCAACTATCATTGTCATAGTGGTCCCTTCTGTGTCTTCACTGAATTCCCTGCCCCCATCATATATACTTATCTGCATATTATTCAAATACTATAGGTGTTTTTAATTTTTCACAGAGGACTAAAATCATCTTATGTCTGTCCATCTACTTCTGACTCATTTCACACATATGAGGCTTTCCATGTCTATTCGTATATTTCATGACTTCGTTTTTCCTAAGTGTTGCATATCATTTCTTTTGTGTAGATATACCACAGTATCTTTATCTATTTATCTATTGTTGGGTTCTTAAGTTGCTTTCAGATTCTAGCTATAGTGAATAGTACTACAATGAACACATGAGTAGAGAGGCATTTTCTGCATTTTGGTTTGGAACTCAGAAAGTATATTCTCAAGAACACTATTTCTGAGTCATGCGGTAGCTCAATATCTGGCGTTTTGAAGAATATCTATCTTGTTTTCCCCAAAAGATAAACCAGTCTACATTCTCATAAGTAATGAATGAGACCTCCTTTTCCCCCTGCATCTTCGCTTGCAATGGTTATTTTTTTTCATTTTGATGTGTGGCACTTACTTGATGTGAGGTTATATCTCATTATTCTGATTTATAGCACCCCAATGATTCATGATGTAGAGCATTTCTCACATGCTTTTTGGTCATATGTATTTCTTCTCTATACATGATGAACATACAAAGACCTTTCATAGAGTCAGAGAAATTATTCTTCCAATACGCAACTAATAAATCATTGGAAAAGTTTAACAAGAAACTTATGTAGTCACATCAAAAATTGAGAAAATAAGTGAGCATACACTCTTCCTGAAATAATATAATTGTCATAATTACCTCATAGAAATGGAAACTGCTTTGAGTTTTATTATTATATAGATAAAATTCTCTTGTTTTAACCAGGAGTATTTGCTCAACATTTTTGTTGACATTTTATTTCTTTAATTAGAAATATTCAAATCAAGAAAAGTTCCACCTGTATTTCAAGTTGATTATATATATCTAGAATATTCTTTATTATGAATAATTTTAATTTCTAAAATAAGAATGTCTATTTTGTCATGTGGTATAATAAATATCATTTAAATATTCCATTAAAATCCATTGTTCAATAATTTATGACATTTTTAATACCTTTCTGTCATTACATAAATTTTCTAATAAATTTGCAGTGACTTCCAATTTGAAGTTTTTTTCATCTAGGAAACTCTTTATGGGATGCATTGTCAACAGAAATTATAAAAGTACAAGAATTTTAAATGGATTTGCTTTTAGCCACTGTTTCAAATAGTCTGTTTTAACTGTGAGATGGTTGTTCTCCAAATAGAACAAGACAAGAGAAAAAAAGAGACACATAGAAAAGCAACTTGCTTCCCAGGAGTCTGACTTTTCAGACAAACTTTATTTATAGACAAGACAATGCCCAGATATAATTAATTCTAACAAAACTCAGCAGAATATTCTAACTGATCTCCCGAGATATATTTGAAATATTTTTATTTAATTTAATTTTATTTTATTTTGGTTTTGGGCCACAAACAGTGAAGCTCAGGGGCTACTACTGGCTATGCGCTCAGAAATTGTTCCTGGCTTGGGGGACCACTTGGGACGCCAAGTGATAGAACTGTGGCCCGTCCTAGGCTAGCACAGGCAAGACAGATGTCCTCCTGCTTGTACCACCACTCTGGCTCCCTATTTTTATTTTCTTAAGCAATAGGTTTGATATTATTTTAATAATAATAACATATATATGTACAAAATAACTTCCAAATATTAATAGTGCTATAAAATTTATAAATTATGTGTATGTCACTTTGTCATAAAGCATGCATATTAATTGGCTCAATTTTTCAGTTCTATTTTTAGTTACTTTATGTCATGTATTGATTTTTAAAAATAACTAATATTTTAACTGACTGTTGGACTTGAGAGAACACATTCTTTACTACTTAAATGAACATGGTTTGAATTTTAAATGGAAAAAATGTCAACCATGCTTAATATCATTTAACAAAACATTTATATAGCAACGAATCTGTTTGTGTTCTAGGAAAAGGTCATTTGTGTATAAATATGACATTTTGCTAAGTGTGACTGTGGTGAAACATAATCAATGTTAAAGCATTTATCACATAATAAAAGTCCATGTTTATCCTCATTCTCATTATCACTTTGTTCTATCATGTCTGTGTAATTACTAGGTTTAAATATGACCTTCTTGCTTTTCTGGGCAATCAACTATTTTCTGAGAATTCATGCAAGTTGCATTCCTTAATTTTTTTCATTTTTCCTTGGACATGCATATTATTTTAATGAACATTTTATAATCTAAATCTAAAAACATATTTCCTGTTTGCATTCAATTTATAAATATTTCTATAGTTTATACTTTATTTTTAATATTATGACATACATTTATGATATTATTTACTACATGCATTAGTAGTCCCAAGCATTTCAGTAAGGGTATGTATCATGAAGTATTACTTCTGGCATTATACCCTCATTTACATGTTTCAATTTTGTCTACTAAGCTCAATATCATTGCCTTTTGGTGAATAAAAAATGCCCTTTCTACTTAAAACAATATCCAAGTGACATAGGTCAAATAACAATAATCCTATTTTCATGAATTGGGAAGAAATGAAGGCCATAATGTATATTACAAAATACTCTTACCTAAGTGGTGGCATATACGATTAAAGAGAACACTCAGTATCTTTCCAAAAGAAGGAATTGTGAGTCTCTGTAGCTCAATTCATACTTGAAGTGATTAATGAGTGTTTCCTCAAATATAATTAACAACAAAAAAACAGCTTTATTTTCCATTTTTATTCACTTATTTCTTTCTTCTTTCTTTTTTTACTTTCCTTTCTTCTTTCTTTTCGCTTTTTCTTTCTTTTTTCTTTCTTCTTTCTTTTTTCATTCTTTTTCTTTTTCTTTTTTTCACTCTTTCACTTTCTTCTTTACTTTTTTAATTTTTTTATCTAAACATCTTGATTACAAATATGATTATGATTAGGTTTCAGTCATGTAAAGAACACCCCTTTTCACCAGTGCAACATTCCCACCATCAATGTCCCAAATCTCCCTCCATCCCACCCACCCCCACCTGTACTCTAGACAGGCATTCCAGTCCCATCATTCATTCACATGATTATGGTGGTTCTCAGTGTAGTTATTTCTATAACTGCATTCACCACTCTTTGTGGTGAGCTTCATGAAGTGATCTGGAATTTCCAGGCCTCCTCTCATTGTCTCTAAGGATTGTTGCAAAAATGATTCCTATTTCTCTTAAAACCCATAGATAAGTGAGACTATTTTGTGTCCCTCTCCCTCTGATTATTTCACTCATATGATAGACTCCATATACATCCATGTATAGAAAAATTTCATGACTTCATATCTCCTGATGGCTGCATAATATTCCATTGTGTATATGTACCACGTTTTCTTTAGCCATTCGTCTGTTGAAGGGCATCTTGGTTGTTTCCAGAGACTGGATATTGTGAATAGTGCTGCAATAAATATAGGTGAGAGGAAGATGTTTTTGTATTGTATTCTTGTGTTCCTAGGGTATATCCCTAGGAGTGGAATAGCTGGGTCAAGTGGTAGCTCAATTTCCAGGTTTTGGAGGAATCTCCATATCGCTTTCCATAGAGGTTGGACTAGGTGGCATTCCCACCAGCAGTGGATAAGAGTTCCTTTCTCTCCACATCCCTGCCAGCACTGATTGTTCTCATTCTTTGTGATGTGTGCCAATCTCTGTAGTGTGAGATGGTATCATATCATTGTTTTGATTTACATCTCCCTGATGTTTAGTGATGAGGAGCATTTTTTCATGTGCGTTTTGGCCATTTGTATTTCTTTTATATCAAAGTGCCTGTTCATTTCTTCTCCCCATTTTTTTATGGGATTGGATGTTTTTTTCTTGTAAAGTTCTGTCAGTGCCCTGTATATTTTAGATATTAGCACCTTGTCTGATGGGTATTGTGTGAATAGTTTCTCCCCCAGGGTGGGTGGCTGTTGTTTCCTGGGCACTATTTATTTTGAGGTGCAGAAGCTTCTCCGCTTAATGTATTCCCATTTGTTTATCTCTGCTTCCACTTGTTTGGAGAGTGCAGTTTCCTCCTTGAAGATGCCTTTAGTCTCAATGTTATGGAGTGTTTTACCTACATGTTACTCTATATACCTTATGGTATCAGGTCTGATATCTAGGTCTTTAATCCATTTGGATTTTATCTTCATACATGATGTTAACTGGGGGACTATGTTTGCTTTTTTGCAAGTGGCTAACTAGTTATGCCAGCACCATTTGTTGAAGAGATTTTCCCTGCTCTACTTAGGATTTCTTGCTCCTTTGTCAAAGATTAGGTGATTGTATGTCTGGGGAACATTGTCTGAGAACTCATGCCTATTCCACTGATATGAGGATCTTTCTTTATTCCAATACCATGCTGTTTTGATAACTATTGCTTTGTAGTACAGTTCAAAGTTGGGGAAAGTAATGCTCCCATTTTCCTTTTCCCTAGGAGTGCTTTAGCTATTCAAGGGTGTTTATTTTTCCAGATGAACTTCCCAAGTGTTTGATCCACTTCTTTGAAGAAAGTCATTGGTATCTTTAGAGGGATAGCATTAAATCTGTACAATTCTTTGGTGAGTATTGCCAATGCTGGTAATCCTGCCAATCCATGAGTAGGATATGTGTTTCCATTTCTGTATGTCCTCTCTTATTTCTTGGAGTAGGTCTTTACAGTCTTCTTTGTATAGGTCCTTCATGTCCTTGGTCAAGTTGACTCCAAGATATTTGAGTTTGTGTGGCACTAATGTGAATGGAATTGCCTTCTTGACGTCCATCTCTTCCCTAATATTATTGGTGTATAAAAAGGCCATTGATTTCTGTGTGTTAATTTTGTAGCCTGCCACCTTGCTATATGAGTCTATTGTTTCTAGAAGCTTTTTGGTAGAGTCTTTAGGGTTTTCTATGTAGAGAATCATGTCATCTGCAAACAGTGAGAGCTTGACTTCTTCCTTTCCTGTCTGGATTTCTTGATATCTTTTCATTGCCTGATCACTATGCAAGCACTTCCAGTACTATGTTAAAGAGGAGTGGTGAGAGCGGACAGTTTTGTCTTGTACCAGAATTTAGAGGAAAGGCTTTTAGTTTTTCTCCATTGAGGATAATATTTGCCATTGACTTTTGGTATATGGCTTTAACTATATTGAGAAAGATTCTTTTCATTCCCATCTTTCTGAGAGTTTTTATCAAGAATGGGTGTTAGACCTTATCAAATGTTTTCTCTGCATCTATTGATATAATCATGTAATTTTTATTTTTCTTGTTGTTGATGTTGTGTATTATGTTGATAGATTTACTGATGTTAAACCATCCTTGCATTCCTGGGATGAAACCTACTTGGTCGTATTATATAATCTTCTTGATGATGCGTTGGATCCTATTATCCAGAATTTTGTTGAAAATCTTTGCATTAGCATTTATCATAGATATTGGCTTGTAATTTTTTTTTGCATCATCTCTGTCTGGTTTTGGTATTAAGGTGATGTTGGCTTCATAAAAGCTGTTTGGGAATGTTCCTGTTTTTTCAGTTTCATTGAAGAGCCTGGCTAGGATTGGTAGTAGCTCCTCTTGAAAAGTTTGAAAGAATTCATTAGTAAATCCATCTGAGCCTGAGCTTTTATTTTGGGGCAGATATTTGATTACAGTTTCAATTTCCTCAATAGTGATGGGGGTGTTCAGATATGCTAAACCCTCCTTACTTAACTGAGGAAAGCTATAAGGGTCTAATAATTTATCCATTTCTTCTAGGTTCTCATGTTTGGTAGCATAAAGTTTCTCAAAGTAGTCTCTGATTACCCTTTTGATCTCTGCAATATATCTGTAGAGATCTCCCCATTTTCATTTCTAATATGAGTTATCAGGCTTCTCTCTCTCTCTCTCTCTCTCTCTGTGAGTTTTTCAATGATCTATCAATCTTGTTCATTTTTTTCAAAGAACCAACTTCTGCTTTTGTTGATCTTTCAGATTGTTTTTTGGGTTTCCACTTCGTTGATTTCTGTCTCAGCTTTGTTATTTCCTTTTGTCTCCCTATTTTGTGTTCTTTTGTTGAGCGTTTTCTAATTCTATGAGCTGCATCATTAAGCTATTCAGGTAGGCCTCTTTTCCTTCCTGATGTGTGTTTGCAAAACTATAAATTTTCCTTTCAGGACCTCTTTTGCTGTGTCCCATAGATTCTGGAAGTTTGTTTCTTCATTATCATTTGTTTCTAGGAAAGTTTTGATTTTCTCTTTGATTTCATCTCGGACCAACTGGATGTTCAGTAGCAGGCTGTTTAATTACTAATTGTTAAAGTTTTTCTTCTGTGTGCCTTTGTAGTTCACATCTAATTTCAGAGCCTTATGGTCAGCAAAGGTAGCCTGCAAGATTTCTATACTCTTGATTTTATGAAGGTATGTTTTATGTGTCAGCATGCAGTCTATTCTAGAGAAAGAACCATGTACATTGGAGAAGAATATGTAGCCAGGTTTATTGGTGTGGTGTGTCCTATAAATATCTACTAGTCCTCTTTCTTCCATTACTCATTTCAGGGCTAATATGTTTTTTTTTTTTTTGGTTTCAGTCTGGTTGACCTATCAAGTGTTGACTGGGCTGTATTGAGGTCTCCCACAATTATTGTGTTATTATTGATGTATTCTTTCAGATTTGTCATTAATTGTATTAGATAATTTGCTGGTCTCTTATTGGGTGCATATATGTTTAATAGTCTGATTTCTTCCTGTTGCACATACTCCTTGATTAGTACATAGTGTCCATCTTTGTTCCTTACAACTTTTCTGAGTATAAAGTAGGTGTCATCAAATATTATGGCCACCTCAGATTTTTTAAGTTGTTCTTTGATTGGATGATCTTCCTCCAGCCTTTGATTTTGAGTCTATATTTGTTCTGACTATTCAGGTGTGTTTCTTGTAGGCAGCAGAAGGTTGGATTCATCTTTGTGACCCATTTTGCCACTCTGTGTCTTTTAGTTGGTGAATTTAGTCCATTGACATTAAGGGAGATGATTGTCATAGAATTTAATGTCATCTTGTAGATAAGTTTGCTCTGTTTATTGGTCTCTCTTGTCTTCAAGTAGACCTTTCAGTTTTTCCTTTAAGGCTGGTTTTTTATCTGTGAAGTTTCTGAGCTGTTGTCTATCCATGAAGCTATATATTCTTCCTTCAAACCTGAACTTGAGTTGGGCTGGGTGCAGTATTCTCGGTGAGGCATTCATTTCATTCAGTCTTGTCACAATATCCCACCACTGTCTTCTGGCTTTGAGAGTTTCTTGTGATATGTCTGCTGTAAGTCTTAGGGATGCTCCTTTGAATGTAATTTCCTTTTGTGATTTTGCTGCTTTCAGTATTCTATCTCTATCTGTGGGATTTGTTATTGTAACAAGGATGTGTCTTGGGGTGTTTTTCTTTAGATCTCTTTTAGCTGGTACTCTTTGGGCATGCAGGATTTGATTGCATGTAGTCTTTACCTCTGGGAGTTTCTCTTTGATGATGCCTTTGACAGTTTATTCTTCCTTGGAGATCTCCTACCTGGGCCTCTGGGACTTCAATTATTCTTATTTTGTTTCTGTTGAGTTTATCAAAGACTTCTATTTTCATCTGTTCACATTCCTTGAGTACTTTTTCCATTTTCTGTTCATTTGTCTTAAGGTTCTTTTCCAATTTTTTTTGCTGTGTTGAGTTTTTCTGCATCTCATCTTCCTGCACCCCGATTCTGTCCTCAGCTGCTGTTACCCTGCTGGTAAGGCCATCCACTGAGGGTCTTAGTTGAGCTTCCATGTTTTTCAGATCTGTTATTTCAGTTTGGAGTTTTCTGATTTCTGTCTTTGTGTTCTGTTCAGATCAATCTATGCTTTCTTTGAGTTCTACAATCATCTTCCTTATTTTTATTTTAAACTCCTTATCCGAGAGGTTAATCAGCTGGTTGGAATATTTTTAAGTCATCCACGCTATTGTCTTCATTCTCCGTGCATGGTGTTTGCCTGTGAGGTTTCCCCATTGTCACACTTGTTGTTGTTTTTTACTTCGTGTTGTTGTGGGGTTCATTGGTTAGAAAGAGTGCATGGCCGCAAAGCGAATCAGAACAGCCATGCTTTCTGGAGCCTCTGGGAGAGCTATTTTTCTGGGCCCTTTTCGGCCCACTCCCAAGAGGTTCAGGAGACAGCACAGGATGGGAATGTTGCACTGGTGATGGGTGGTGTTCTTTACATGACTGAAACCCAAACACGATCATGTATGCAATCAAGGTGTTTAAATAATAATAAAAAAAAAGATTAGTGGTGTCCAGGCAAAGTTCAAGATGACAAGAGGGACATTATTACAAAAAAGAATATGAAAGAACTTTTTGAGGTGATATTCTCTACCATGGCTATAGTGATAGTTACATTTCTTAAAATTCAAGTAACTCTATACTCCAAAAGAGAGTGTTTTATTATTTCTAAATTGTATCTCACTTAAAAAATTGTTATATATACATATCTATATATAATATATGTAATGTATTTGGTTTTGGGGCCACACCCAGAAGTGCTCAGTACATAGTTCTGGCTTTATTCTCAGGGACTGAATCTGGGTCAGGTGTGTATAAGACAAACACATGTCTTACTTACTGTAACATTTATTTTAGTGTTAGTTTCCATGATTTCATTTAATCCTCAAAACAACTACTTATTTTTTGTTTTGTTTTGTTTTGTTTTTTTGCTTTCTGTTTTTTTACAGAGGAAATACATTAATATCAACAAGAAAAAAAAAAGAAAGAAAAACGCGCACAGGCAAAACTTAAGTTTCTCACCTCTTTTTTTCCTTCTTTCTTTCCTTCTTTCTTTCCTTCTTTCTTTCCTTCCTTCTTTCCTTCCTTCCTTCTTTCTTTATTTCTTTCTTTCTTTCTACTTTCCTTCTTTCTTCCCTTTTTCTTTCTTTCTTTCTTTCTTTCTTTCTTTCTTTCTTTCTTTCTTTCTTTCTTTCTTTCTTTCTTTCTTTTTTCTTTCTTTCTTTCATTCATTCATTCTTTCTTTCCTTCTTTCTTTCTTTCTTTCTTTCTTTTCTTTCTTTCTTTCTTTCTTTCTTTCTTTCTTTCTTTCTTTCTTTCTCTTTCTTTCTTTCTTTCTTTCTTTCTTTCTTTCTTTCTTTCTTTCTTTCTTTCTTTCGTCTTTCTTTCTTTCTCTTTCTCCTCTCTTTCTCTTTGTCTTTCTTTCTTTCTCCTCTTTCTTTCTTTGTCTTTCTTTCTGTCTGTCTTTCTCTCTTTCTTTCTCTCTCTTTTATTCCTTCCTTCTTTCCTCCCTCCCTCCCTCCTTTTCTCCCTCCCTCCCTCCTTCTTTCTTTCTTTCTTTCTTTCTCTCTTTCTTTCTTTCTTCCTTCCTTCCTTCCCTTTCTTTCTTTCTTTCTTTCTTTCTTTCTTTCTTTCTTTCTTTCTTTCTTTCTTTCTTTCTTTCTTTCTTTCTCTCTCTTTCTTTCTTTTTTTCTTTCTTCTTTTTCTTTTTCTTTCTTTCTCTTTCTTTCTTTCTTCCGTCATTCCTTCCTTTCTCCTTCCCTCTCTCCCTCTCTCTCCTTCCTTCTCTCCCTCTCTCTTCTTCCTTTCCTCCCTCCTTCCCTCTCTCCCTCCATCTTTCCCTCCCTCCCTTCCTCCCTCCCTCCCTCCTTCCTTCCTTTCTTCTTTCTTTCTTTCTTTCTTTCTTTCTTTCTTTCTTTCTTTCTTTCTTTCTTTCTTTCTTTCTTTCTTTCTTCCTTTCTCATTCATTCTTTCTTTCTCTTTCTTTATATACATATATCTTGCACTAGAATGGAAGATATGTCATCTATCATCAGTTTGATATCCTTGATGTATTATTTTTCACTTTGGAATTGTCCCATAAAATTTATTGTAAAACTTAGATGCAGTTTTATTCTGCATTACTTTTTTTTTTGTTTTTAATGAAAGGTAAGATATTTAATTAAAAAGAAATAAAATGTAATGCTAACGTAGTATATAAACTAGATATATATCTGTCATTTTTATATTACTAAGAAATGCTATAATATTTCAAAATATAAAAAGCTAATATTTATTTAAATCTGACATAGATAAAGGTATAAAATCAATGACTCAACAGAGTTACTAGGCAGAGTATTTTCTTGACTGCTATAGGAAAATCACTCTTTGCCTTTTGAAAATTATGACATTTATTGGATTCTTTTATCTTTTCTTATTTCAAATCCATTATTACTTAATTCACCTAACTGACTTTCTTTTAAATATTAAATGCATAAACTCATTTTTTACTGAAATAGTAAATGGAAGAGTTGTTTGAGGAATCTCATGAATACTGAGGTTAAAAGCAGAAGGTGTATGAAGAAGAGTGTTCTATTATGAGAGTCATATATTTAGGGATTGAAGTGAAAAAAAAGCTATGGTCAGAGGGATAAAATGGGTATGGATATTTCTTTATGGAAGGCACTGTGGAGATAGTACATTATGTACTGCACTTGCCTTACATATAGCCTACATTTTTTGATTTTGGAAAACCAATATGGTTCTCTAGCACTCCAAGAGTGATTCATTATGTACAGGTTCAAGAGTATGTTTTCATCATAACATGTGTGTATTTTCCCCACTATGAATATTTCCTCCAAAAAAATACTAGTTTTAGAAAAAAAGTCTATTTTTCTTTTATATTTGAGTTAAAGTAACATTTTAACTTTTTATAAGTTTCAAGCATATATAAATTTAAATCAGCACCAGCATGTCTTTAGAAAAGCATAAAAATACAAGAAGAAATAAAATACTAACTTTTGAATCTGAAGTATTATATTCCAGTTCAGGTTTTAAAACTTCCTGATATAGAACGTTAAGAAATCATTTCACTTATCTGTGGTTTATAAAACAACTATATGAGGAAATGTAATATAGCAAAAAATGAATGCATATATCTCACTTGAGCCCAGTACCTTGGGAGAAGGAAGGAAAGGGAAGGAAGGAAGGAAAGGGAAGGAAGGAAGGAAAGGGAAGGAAGGAAGGAAGGAAGGAAGGAAGGAAGGAAGGAAGGAAGGAAGGAAGGAAGGAAGGAAGGGAGGGAGGGAGGGAGGGAGGGAGGAAGGGAGGGAGGGAGGGAAGGGGAGGGGAGGGGAGGGGAAGGAGGGGAGGGGAACGGAAGGGAAGGGGAAGGGGAAGGGGAAGGGAGGGGAGGGAAGGGGAGGGAGGGGAGGGGAGGGAAAGGGAAAGGAAGGGGAGGGGAGGGAAAGGGAAAGAAAGGGAAGGGGAAGGGAAGGGGAGGGGAGGGGAAGGAAGGGGAGGGGAGGGGAAGGGAAGGGGAAGGGAAAGGGAAGGGGAAGGGAGGGGAGGAGAGGGGAAGGAAAGGGAAGGGGAAGGGAGGGGAGGAGAGGGGAAGGGAAGGGAAGGGGAAGTGAAGTGGAAGGGGAAGGGGAAGGGAAGGGGAAGGGAGGGGAGGAGAGGGGAAGGGAAGGGGAAGGGGAAGGGAGGGGGAAGGAAGGGGAAAGGGAGTGGGAAGGAGAAGGGGAGGGAAGGGAAAGGGGGGGAGGGGAGGGGAGGGAGAAGGATTCAGAAGAATCACACTGTAAAAATACTTAGCCAAAAATCTGTGCATGATTATTCCTTCATGCTGCCAATACCAATGGCTTGCTATGTACTACCTTTTTATCTTTTTCATAAATCTCTCTGTTGTTACCTGTCTTGTTTTCCATTTTTGCATCTGAATAAGAACCTGATTCCTCTAAGGAAGAGGTGGAGATCCTTTTTTTTTTTTTTTTTTTCAGTAATCAAAAGCGATGAAACTCTTCCCATGCAAAGTTCCACAGTTTTCTTTACATCCAAAGGATCAGGAATGAAATTTTAGCTTAGTGTGGACTTAGTTATAAATTGATAATCATGCTATGGAGCTGCAGAGTAACTGCCACCACAAAGCATAAACTTTTAGGTCCTCCTTGTTCCCCCTGATCTTTAACCTTCTAAACATCTGATAACTTCCTAAATGTATTTTTGGTAACATATATATGCTGGGTTAAGTTTCCCACTAAAAACATCTGATTCTATAAAAATCTTGACTTAAAGTTATTCCTATACTTAAATAACTCTCTATAGAAGGTAAATACACTAATCTTATTTGTTTATTTATTCATTTTTGGTTTGGGGTCACACCCGAAAGCGCTCAGGGGTTACTCCTGACTCTAGGCTCAGAAATCGCTCCTGGCAGGGTCAGGGGGACCATATGCGATGCCAGGATTCAAACCACAGACCTTCTGCATGCAAAGAAAACACCCTACCTCCATGCTATCTCTCTAGCTCCTAATCATATTTTTTGTTTTATTTTGTTTCGTTTTTGTCCTTTTGAGTAAAAATAAGCCCTAATGATGTTCAGGGCTGACTCCTTGATCTGTTCTCAGTTATCGCACCTGATGGTGCAGAGGGCACTACATAGAGTAAGGAGGATAAAACTCAGGTCTGCAATTGGCAAGGCTAAAGGTCTACTAGCTGTACTGTCAATCATGACCTTTAATTTGAGCCTCATTATTCTCATCATCAACTGAAATAATAATATCATCTATTCGAGTTGAAATTGCTAGCTAATATGTAGCCTGAGCAGTTAAAAAATATTGGCTCTTTTATCACCTTGAAGAGAGAAAATAAATGGAAAAGCAAATTGTGTTCAAGCAGGCAAACTGGAATCATCCTCCTGACAAAAATATGATTAAGAGTATTTCTTTCCCACACAAGTCTGATTACTTCAAGGTAGCTGTCATTTGTTTTGGAATGAACAGAAAAAAAGATTTCAAAACAAAGTAGTAAATTATATTTTAGAATTTTGCTGGCACATGGCACGGAGAGTAATGATTAAATAAGCAAACTGTTCTTTGGAGGATATTACAATGCCAGTGAATTAGGAACTGAAAGTCAAATATATTTTGAACATACAGGTTCTAAATGGTCTCTTAAGTTTTTGAATATGAATGCAAGAGTGAGTGTTTGGAAGCCTGACTAACCTACAAAAGGCAGCTTTCTGTTTCAGCTCTCAGTTTTTCTGTGTGGCCCTAACAGAAAGTACAAAAAATAACACAAAAAGTTGAAAAAAGGGCTTCTGAAAAATCTGCAATGTAAATTTCCTAGAAAAAATACTTTAAAATACTGCAATATTTGTAATACTAGTAATATGCTAGCATATTTCAAAGGAAGTCAGTTCAGTTTAGGTATATTAATATTATGATCCAGTAAAACACCCTGGAGTGAGGTTTATTGCTTAAACTACACAAAGGTCAAACATTTATAGCACATTATCTTGTTTCAAAAATAATTACATTTTTCTTGTCAGTTGGGAAAATAGAAAGATAACATCTTTAATACATGCAATTAAGTTTAACCTTCTTAATGGAGTATTAGTGATCTGGGAATTACTTTCAATATTTATTTTTAAAAGTATTTCATATATATTTGTATAAATTATTCAATGTAGAAAGAATACTGTGACCTATTTTTGAGTTCTAACATCAATTATCACATGCTTTCCAGATAACCCTTATGAGTTTCTAAATGTCAAGTTACACATGACAAGGAAAATAAAAATTCATTTGTCTTCACTTTCTTCTTTATACACTAATTGATTACATTTATCTTTCTTTCAATAATTATTTGTAAAACACCCCTTGCATACAAATTATTTTTCTGACATGATGAATGCTATTTAAAGAATAAAACAAAAAATCTACAATCACAATTTAGAGACTTCATATTTGAGCAAGTCAAAATACCTTTATCTTTCATTTTTGTTTCAGTGAAAGAAAAATAATCCATGATAAAAATACAATACTGAAAGACATCTAGATTTAAAAGTCATCCTAAATGTGCTTAATATCTATGACATATGAGCATTTTTCAATTTAGTTATCATCAACCTTAGAATTTAACTTAAAAGGAATATTAAAGAATGTAAAATTTAAAGGGAAATTTTATTTTGTATTTTGTGTGTATCATTGAAATAGATGCTCAATGGTATTAGCTGTACTACAAACTACAATTAAATTCATTTACGACAATAACAAACTGAAAATTTGGACACTGTCACATAAGCATTGAATATTCTAATATAAACATTAAAAATATTGAAGCTACTATCTGCTGAGTAAAAGTATGGTAGGAAATTAACATACATGGTCCCATAAAAGTTCACCATTTAGTTGATACCTTGTAATATATTTCAAATCCACAATATACACCCACAACTTACTATTTCACTAGCACAGCACTTTGAAACAAATCCTATAATGTGATCTTGAGATCTGCTACTAGCATCAGAATTCAAAGCATCCAGAGACAATTTAATTCTGAACTCTTCATTTCCTCTACTAGTGTAAGATTTGATCTTAAGCCCTACTAGTAATACCTTAGAATATAAATAGTACAATACCTAAACCATAACAGTTGATCATTGCTGTCAACTATTAGATATTGTGATGAGCAAAAGGGACACTATTTTGAGGCAAAAAAAATACCGGTTGTACTGAAAATCACTGATTTGCATATAATTAAAGGTGATCATAAAATATAATAACACGTGGGGACAGAGAGATAGCATGGAGGTAGGGCATTTGCCTTGAATGCAGGACAGTGGTTCGAACCCCGGCAATCCATATGCACCCCCCCCCCGAGCCTGCCATTTCTGAGCGTAGAACCAGAAGTAACACCTGAGCACTGCTGGGTGTGACCCCAAAACAAACAAACAAAAAGAGGTAGTAACACTTGCTGAGACATGAGCTTGTGTTTTACACCTCTATCCCTTGTAATGTTTTTGCCCTTTTGCTTCATAAAAAAATATCTTATTTTTTTGCACTCTGTGTGTGATGCCTATCTTAAGGAACAGAAGGCTCTCTTATATCTCTATAATTAGATATTTACATGAAACACATACCTAAATTAATTTTCACAATTATATTAGACGTATGGTACAAAACTCCATAGCTAAAGGAAATTAGTTTCAAAAATTCACAGGTTCAGTTATGTGTCTCCATTTAGTACAGCTGATACAATGGGCAATCTATGAGCTGAGGTAACATTTGAAGAAACACTCAAAATGTTGTGACAAGGTATGTTCTTGATAAAGGAAAATTTCTTTCAGAATGGATTTCATTTCAGAATGAAATGGGAATGATAAACTTCCTTTCTTTTCAATATTTCCTACTTTTGCCAACACTCCCCTAAGATATACTATGATGATGTACAAATATTTCAGAGTTAAAACACCCACATACATCAATTAAAAACTTTAAAGAAATGATAGAAATATATGTCTGAAGGTGTCAGAATACAAACTGACTAGACTTGAATGACTAACATCTCTGAGAAAAAGTTGTCACTAAGAAATAAGTCTTATACTTCTAACTTCTGCATTATTTATAAAATTTGATGATGAGTTATACAGTGAATATCAACTGATCATGACAGAGTAGACTTAGATTTTGGGCGTTGTCATGAGCAAAAATGACAGAAACTGAAGTTCCGGTTTTCCATAGAAACTTAATTTTTTTTAATTTAAAGAAAACAAATAATTTCCCCCAATATTCTACATATTTTTGTCAAAGAAAAAATTAAGTTATATGGCAGTAAAATTTATGACACAGCACTATATTGAGAGAATATAGACTAATATAAGAATTATATTATTATAATTCTTATACAAGAATTATAATAAAAGAGAGAATATAGGAAGTAAGAGTCTTGTGTTGCACATGATCATCTCTACTTGGATTCAATAAACTTGGTTATGGTTCACCAAGTACCTGAACACAAAGATAAGAGAATGTCCTGAGTATCAATGAGTGTGGCTTCATTTCCTACTGAAAAGATATAAAAGAAACTAGAATGCAAATGCAGCAGGTAGAGTACTTGCATTGCACCTGGTTGATGGGGAATCTATCCCCAGCCAAATATGTGGTCTTGCAACTATGCCAGAAATGATCTGTGAGCACAGTCAGGACTAAGCTCAGAGAGGAGTCCAAGGCCCCCTAATAAGATATACTGACATATAGTTATGAAAATAATTTGATCATAAAAACTAACTTATTTTAAAAATTAAATAATTTAAAAATTTTGAAAAAATAATTTTGAATTTTAAGACAAACACCATGACTTCAAAATATGTAACATAAACTGCAAAACATGAAGCATTATAGGAATAGCAACAACTTATTGAAAAGTACTCATGGTTAATAAGAGAAATCAATGCAATTTCCTTCACTTCAAAACTCAGAAAAATAAAAATAGATTATACATGAGTAGGATAATTAAACATGATAAAATTTACAATAAGGTGACTTATTCTTAATTTCTTGATTATGTATTCATATTTAGATAGAAAAAAATGATTTCACGGAAAAGAATATATATTTATATATAATTGTGTACAATAGTCACCATTTATGTTATTTCTGAATACTTTATAACTAAAATTTTGTATCATTTTCCTCATGTATCCATTATTTATTCAAATTGTCATAATCATGTTCCTACTTGAAGTTATTATGGCTATTGCAGTTTTAGTTCTTCTATTTTTATAATTAAAATTGTATTTAGGTATCATGATTTTAAATAATTTTAATAAGTTTACAGGCATGTATATTACAAAAGTACATCCACCTTCAAAGTGTCAGCACACTTCTATCGAAGTCCCTAGATCCCTAATTATCTGCCAAGTAAATCGTTACAAAAAGGAGATAGTATGACCCATTTTATTTCAATTTTTCTATATGAGGCCTGTGTTTCTTAATAACAAATAGGAAAATTATTTGTTTTGTAGATTGCTATTGTTTAATGAATCACCAACATCAATCCTATTTACATGAAGATGAATATCCTATAATCATAAAATTTGAAGAATGTATGAGTACAAATACCTTTATTAATCCTGTACACAGTAGCCAGAGAACTCATAAATAAATGTGATATTCAATGCAGCATACAAGTTTGCATAGTATTTTTAAAGAAGTTTCTTTACTGCTTTTTGTAATGCTAAAGTCTATAAATTTTCTAAGTTGTTGCATGTACCAGAAAATTTTCCATGTTTTCTTCTATCAGGGATAATTATCTGACAGAGTATCTTGCTAAGGTGAGCCTTTTATTGTGTTTTGTCCTATATCAAACCACCCCTTGTGGATCATAGTCTCATTTGATAGATCAGCTGTAGATTTAGGGGATCTCTTTTAAGATCATCTGCTCTATTGATCTCGCTGCTCTTATTAGCCCATTACTTTGAATTTGTATCTTTAGGTTTAAATACAATAGATCTTTGAATATTCCACTTATTTATTTTTACGTTCAAATCTCTTGGATCTTGGCAACTCAAGTCAAGGGAATGCTTATGATTTCTTTTCTAAATGTTGTTTCTTCATCAAAATAACCTTATACATGGAAGGAGACGGGGAGTGTTATGTTGAACAAAATGAGTCAGAGGGAAAAAATAGATATAGAATGATCACATAATTTTTTTTTTTTTAAAGATAGTATAGTGGGGCTGAAGAGATACCACAGCGATAGGGTGTTTGTCTTGAGAGCAGCCAACACTGGATGGACTGGTTCAATTCTAGAAACCGATATGGTCCTCCAAGCCTGCAAGGAGTGATTTCTGATTACAGAGCCAGGAATAACCCCTGAGCTCCACCTGGTGTGACCCCAAACAAAGAAACAAAAAAAAATAAGATAATAATACTATTATTATAGACAAGTGCCAAAAAAACCAGTTTATGATAGGAAGCTTTCCACAAAGATTAGGTAAATGCAGTTAAAGCAGAGAAGGGACCTATATGACAATTTTAGTTGAAAATGATCACTCTGGACAAGAACAGCAAAAAGTAATATGAAAAAGTAATATGTACAATATCCTGTCTCTTCAGGAGCAAAGTTGCAAACACCAATGTCCAAAAGAATGGAGAGCGAGAATGAAAGAGAAGAAAAATGCCTGCCACATAGGCGAGCAATGGGGAGTGGAAGGAGAAGTAGGGAGGAAACTGAAGACATTAGTGATGGGAAATATGTATTGGTGATGAATTTTGTACATTTCAGGACTCAAACTTAATCATTAAAACTTTACAATTATTTATCTGACTGTGACTTAATTAAATAATTCATTCATATATTAATAAAAACTTAAAATAATTAGCTACATGTACTTGACATATCCAGCTATTTTTATTGATATGTTTATTTAAACACCTTAATTATAAATATGATTGTAGTTGGGTTTCAGTCATGTAAAGAACATGTACATTCAGCAGTGAAACATTCCCATCACCAATGTCCCAAATCTACCTCCTCCCCACCCCACCCCCGTCTGTAATCTAGACAGGCTTTCTCCTTCCTTCCTTCCTTCCTTCACATTGTTATGATAGTTTTCAGTGTAGTTTCAGTGTCATGTAGTGTTTTACCTATGTGTTGTTCTATATACCTTACAGTTTCAGGTCTGATATCAAGGTCTTTAATCCATTTGGATTTTACCCAACATGGTGTTAGCTAGGGGTCTAAGTTTTTACTTTTTTGCAAGTGGCTAACCAGTTGTGCCAAAACCACTTGTTGAAAAGGCTTTCCTTGCTCCACTTAGGATTTCTTTCTCCTTTATCAAAAACTAGGTGATTGTATTTCTGGGGAACATTCTTTGAGTATTCTAGCCAATTCTACTGATCTGAGGGTCTGTCTTTATTCTAATACCATGTTGTTTTGATAACCATTGCTTTGTAATACAGTTTAAAATTGGGAAAAGTAATGCCTCCCATATTCCTTTGCCCAAGGATTGCTATTCAAGGGTGTTTATTGTTCCAAATTAATTTCAGCAGTGTTTGATTCAGTTCTTTGAAGAATGGGATGGGTATCTTTACAGGAATCCCTTTAAATCTGTACAATGCTTTGGGGAGCATTGCCATTTTAATGATGTTAATCCTGCCAATCCATGTGCAGGGTATGTGTTTCCATTTCTACATGCCTTCTCTTATTTCTTGGAGCAGGGTTTTATAGTTTTCCTTATATTTTTTATGTTGCTCTTTTTAAGATCAACCCATAGTTATCTGGTCTGCTGATTATTTTTCTCAAATTATTTTTCACTTCTGATGTTTATTTTTCTTCCAGTTTCTTCCATTTCATATTAGCACTTTCTAATCTGTTCAACTACAATTAATGTTCTACTTGAGCCTTTATTGAGTTTTTTAAATCCCTACATGCTTATACTTTATGCTTATAATTTTCTCATTTCAGAAGTCATTCTTCTGTATTCCTCTCTTCGTGGATGACATGTGCTATTGTTTATTTAACCTTATATTTACTCCTAACTTTCCAAGATATTTTTACATAGTCAATATTTAGAATCTCATTTTTACTAAATGAACTATGTTTTATTTCTCTTTTCAATATTCTTTTTTTGTTTGTTTGTTTTTGTTGTTGTTGTTTTGGGGCCTGCAGCACTCAGGGATTACTCCTGGTTCTGTGATCAGAAATCACTGTTGGCTGGCTTGGGATGCTGAGGATTGAACTGAGGATAGCAGCATGCAATGCAAATGCTATTGCTATTGCTCCAACCACAATATTCCTATTATTAAGACAAAATAAATTGTGTTTTTTAGGTCTATTAAAATTTTCCACTTTATGTTATATTGATTCCTATTACTTTTACTAATTCTCACAGATTTAGATTTTCTACTTATGAAAATTCCAAAATATGTCAATAAAAATTAAAAGTTTTATTAATGACCAGGAAATCAGATCATTTCCCTAATGGGGCCCAATAATAAAATAAAATTTAATATAATATATTTTAGTCATCACAGTTGAAAACTAACATATCTGAGAATTGGTATTATATTATATTGCATTATTTTTATTTTTTTATTTACACAGGTTAGTCTCATGTAGCAATCAATCCTCACAAATTGGATTATATTTGTTTATTTTCTTATCATTACAACTGCTATCCCTCTAACTTTTTTGGAGCAATTAATATAAAATAATTTGTTTTGTGCCACCCAGGTAGGCTAATTATTGATTAATATAGAGATAATTGCTACAAGGAGATTGACTTTTGATTGAGTAAAAAATTTAACATAAACTTACTGTTTTAAAGCAAATTGAGGTCCAAAGAAATAGTTCAGTGTGGAAAGTACTTGTTTTCCATGTGTCATACCTGAGTTAGAATCCTATACAATCTCTAGACTTCAGCAGGATTGATCATTGAGTGTAGAGACAAGGGTAAGTCTTGAGCATCAGTGGGTCTAGACTTCCAAAAGCTATACATTACCATTTAAAATTAGATTCATTAATCTATAAATGATTTATCTTTAACTCGGGTAAGAGTATTAGAATATATAGAACCAAATATAATGTGAGCTATATTTTTACAAAGGGATTCTAGAATAAGTACATTAAAAAGATTTAGTAAATACTGTAAAAATATAATTTTCAGAAAGAATAAAACGAAATAGAAAACAAAGCACTTACCAAGTATGCAATTTCAATGAGTTACATCATAATTGATATTTTTCCTAAAAGTTGAGTTAACAAATATTTAAATCCTCAGCTGAAATCAATTTGTTGTTATGTATCACCATAATATCATGCCAAACTTTTTTATGATTTTTATCAAAAGAACTAAACACAAGGACCTATTAATTACAAAAAGTTAAAAAGGATTTTATTGGTAAGTTTATTGAGATGAATATTTAAAAAGTAAAAGCTTAGACTCTCTTAATAAATTATCCACATGCTGAAAAATTGCTAATTACTCTTTCACATTTAAATTATAGTACCTTAAATAATATTTTAAGTATACCTGCAATGTCCTGCTCATCTCATAAATATAATAAAATATTGGGTTCACACAATTAATATAGTGTTTAGAACTTGCCTCACACATGAACCCATATAGTTTCCTGAGCCCTATGAATGGTGATGATAGAGAACTCAGCCAAGAACAAACCCTGAGAGTCAACTGGTGTGGTCTCTCAAAAAATAAAACAAAACAAAACAAAATAAAACCCACAAACCAAAAAAGAGGACATTATTGTTCTCTCCACAATTCAAAAACTTTTGCAAAGACATAATTATTTCTATATCATATAATTATAAAAAGTATCTGTATATGATAACAATTTTTATTGACATTACTTATGAAACTATTATAGCTATGCTTGAAATTATACAAAGATGGTTTGAAATGGCAGGCTTTTCCATCAAGAAATAACTTTTCTTTTTTTTAATTCTGTACTCTTGGGGGAAAATAAGCAAGCACATGTTTTGCTACATGAAGCAATTTTAGGAGTTTATTATTTAAAACGTTCAATCCAAGTTGTCTAGCGAATAGTGCCCTTTGTGAAGAGTGATGATAATTGAGGATGTCACAGGTGGTCTTTCTGATGGCAGAACAAACAGATCTTGCCAACATGGCGCCACTCAAAGGGATTGCGTGGGTCACTGTCATTGTAACAATGCTCAGTTCACAATATTCTTTCTTGGTCATCGCCTTTTCACAAGCTTTTCTTCCCACAGCTGGAATTCTTTGTTGCATGGAGTTAGGCATGTGGAGCACATTATCTCTCCTGTCGCCCATGATTGAGAACAGATGTTATATGCCTTTATAATTGTCTTCGGGAAATCTTAAGGCCTTTTAATGGCACTCTGTACTTTTTTTTTATAATCAGGAGGGTTAACTGCATGTTTAGAGGGCCATAAAGTATAGAACTTCTTTTTATTGTAGCTAGTTACATTCAACCCCTGGGCCTGCTGTTCTCTATTCAGTGCTTGCTGGAACAATTAGTACTAATAAAGGTTTTTCACAACAGGTATTAATGCCTTACCTTTCAGTAAGCATTACCTCTTTGAAGGTAAGGACATTTGGTTTGGTTAGCAGAAGCAAGCACTGAGCTTTGGAAGGTAAAAGTTTCCTTGATGAAAAAAATAAAACTTTTATTTCCTCATTTAAAATTTCTGCTTCAGATAACCTAATTATTCATCTTTAATTATAAAATGAAATGAACTAAATAAAACAAAAGTTTTCATCAAAGTTGTGTCATCAGAATTCAATTATAGTTCCATCATTTCTAATTATATTGATTGCATCAAAGATTATATGAACATAATAAAACAAAATGTGTTCTATGTGATTGCTGTCTTACTGGTTCGAGAAAATTTTAAATAATCCTGTTTAGGTAAATTATGAGGTTTTCACTGTAACTAATTTTATCATACACAGAAATATACTTAATGCAAATGACTGTTTCGTTTCTGCTTCTTCAAATTAATACAGATTCTGACAAACGTGAACCTTTATATTCATAAAACTGAGTCCTCTGATATAACTATTTTTGTTTCTAACAGTAATGTAATTATGACTTTATAAAACTTATTTTTTTCTAAGATCAATAGTGTTACAAATTACTCTAAAGATAATCCTTTACTCAGAATAACAACAAGAACAACAACATAAAAACTATGCCATTGTAGAGTCCTGTTTTCTATATTTCCTTACCTACAGTATTTTTAATTTCTTCTGTTTTTTAATAATCGCCTTCTAGTTAGTATACACTTATTTTTTATACTTGTTTTCACTTTTTTGTTTTGCATTTCTGTTAATTTCATCGTCCATCCCTGGTGGTACTCAGAGGCCATTAGTACTGTCGAAAGGACATTGTGGTGCTAAGGTTGGATTTTGGGTTACTGTCATGCAAAGTATGTAAACTCTCCTTTGAGCTATCTTTCCACACCATAACTGCTATATTTTTAGGGAGAGAGCTCCTTAGGAATGGTGTTGAGAAGGTACTAGGGTCCTATCCCAATGTTTTCAGCTAACCAAGTCAGAGATTCAATGTAATGGATTGAGGTGGCAGCTCAAATTCTGCGGTTCTGGAAATTCCAATTTCAATACACAGGACCCACAAAGGCTGCACATCATGGTACTCAGGGAAATCCAGAGCTTAACTCATCAGATCTTAGGGGCACAAGTTTTGCCAAACAGCAAAAAAGAAATCCCAGCAATATCTCCAGCCACCAAATTCAATATTTTTGGAAGTTTGTACAATTCCTGGCAGTGCCGAGAAAATCCAAAGACGTTTCTTTCAATTCTCAGGAAATTATATGGTTCTGAGGAAGAAACCAGGACATTCTGAGTGCAAAGTATGCATTCCATCATTCTAAAGTATCTGCCAGGCTGAACTTACCTGATTTAAAAAAAATAAGTATACATATAGTTTCTATTAAATTTAAATGTGCATTTAAATGCACAATCATACATAAATATATAATCAAATTTTTGCAAAATTTTTAACTAAAAGTTGAGCCTATAACTTAATTTAAATAGTTTCAATAGATACTTTAGTACATATAAGTGTGTAATTTGCATGGAATTTATTTAATACTTAGGTGGATATAAAGGTGCACCCCTTAAAAATATTATATCTTTTAGAACATGGATATCACATATCAGTACAATTGTATATATCTTAAATTATGTATTGGGTGACAATTATTTGACTAGATACTTCAAATTACAAAATAATTTTGGTTTTATTTATATGACTTTTTTGTATAATGATGACATTTGTTTATGTATTTGAATTATGTTATTTGAAAAAGTATGTGGATTTAGAAATTCCTTGAAAATAAAAGTTTATTTCCTTTTACTTACTTAGGGGATTATTTCCTTTATAGATAGGTAATACTTCAGTTGTTCTATTTCTACTTAGTCCAGGTAGGTAAGTTGTACCTTTCACAGAATTTATGCATTTATTCCAATCTAGATAATCTTGATATGAAGCTCTATGCATTTTTGTAATCATCATTTTATAGTGTTCCTCTGATGTTTATAGTTATATAAATCATTCTGTCAACAACCATAGAAAAAAGACAATGGAAATCAAATATGATCAAGGCTTACACTTTGATTTTTACTTTTTTGTAAAAAGCTTTTTCAAAGCTTGTGTTAGATATTATATATTTTCTTCACTACCCTTTTTTTTCTTAGATTTTATGTCTATTCTAATTCAACTTATGTAAGGTTAAGTTTGTTTCTCTTTTTTAGAGCTTTCAAAAAAATTTTTTTATCCATTAATTTTTTCTTCTCTTTTTAAATTAAATTTCTGTAAGCATTGTTTAAAGACACTTTAAACAATTATATTAGGTTCTCATTTTGCATTCCCAAATAGTTTTATGTATCTCATTTATTATTTTACTGTTACAATGCTTAGTTTTTAATTATTGTCTGATACATCTTTTAATTTTAAACAAAATAGTTAGACTAACATCAATTTTATATACTAATTTTTGCTTCATGATATATTCATTAGATATTTTATTTTAAAGTAAATAATCCTAAAATTAATGTGTAATACATTTAAAATTATTGATATTTTTAATAAATAAGTTAACTGTTTAAGTAATCTAAATTAAATTAGTTTAAATATAAAACAATTATGATTATTTTATTTTAGATCAATATTTTAAACTAATTTTTATCTTAATTTCATACTAAGTTTTCAGTGTTCCTATTATATATTTAAAAATATTTGAAATATATTATGTATTATTTCATGAAACAAACAATATTTGAGCTTGTGAATGCTCCAGGTGCATTTGATTAAAAAGCCTATTTTGCAACTTGATCACCTCATGCAATGTGATAATGAGATAGAGATTTCTCACACCATTTCTTCTCAGTTTAAATGGCACTCTGAAACTTATCTCAGAATGTTACTACAAAACTGTCTCACTCTTGGGCTATCACAACAACCTGTAACAATTTCCAGTATGTAGATTTTAACCTATAAATATCAAGAGATCTCAAGATTGTACTCATCCAGTGGAAACTCTACTCTTTTTCAAAATTTGACCCATTTTTTTATAAATCCTAATATATTAGCATTTTAAATGTCCCAATTGCCCAAATCATAAGTCTTGCTATAGTAACTTTTGGATCTAAAATGGGATGTTCTGTTTATGACTGAAACCCAACTACAATCATTTTTGTAATCATGGTGCTTACATAAATATTTTATAGAAAAAATAAAATAAAAAATATAAATGTGTCAAGTCTTGCTACTTGGGGGAAAAGAATTTTTCACACAAGCCATGAAAAAATTTCTCTGTTCTGCTTACCATCAAAGGTAATTACTAGATATATATCAGGGAAACTCTTCTCAAGAAGCTTAGGTTCCATTCCCTTAGAGCCATGCTTTTGATCAGATAAAATAACTTTGCTCTGCTCTGTGGTATATTTCTGCAATTTCCACTGTAAGAGCATAAGGACCTCTGTCTGACACAAAAATGATGACCAAAAACTCAATTAAACTATAACCATTCCTATTTTCAATTTTATTCACAACTTTTCAGCACTATTATAGATGCTTTTAAGAGTGATGTATTGAATATATATAAATTAATATTGAGGTCTTGGCTAACCAAAACAGTTTTCAGAATGTTTCTTGTATATCTATCCCATAGGGTTGTCTTTCAAATTTTACATTCTCAAGAACAAAAATTTCCATCCCTTACTACTTTATTAATTAAGAATAATTCTTTGCAAACAAATTCTGTTTTGAGCATTGTGGCTGCAAAAGTATCCTCATAATTTATAAACATTTTATCACATAGTATAAGAAAGCTCTGTCAAGCATCATAACCCTTCATTTTATTGCTAGATTACTGAGACAAGCTGATATATAAATTTTGCTTGAAAAATGTTTAGAATTTGTTGTAATCTAAATCTATCACATGTCCAGTTACTTCATGGTTGAAACTGAAACTAGTTTAAACACTGCCTGGTTTCCACTGAATATTGCCCACATTTATGCTAGGATGCTCTGGAGAAACACCAATTGTATGTATGTATATATGTATGTATGTATGTATGTATGTATGTATGTATGTATGTATATAATTTACGTATATAAAATTCATTTCAATTATTTGTTTCAAGCAAATAATAAGGAATAGAAGATGAAATCGAATTATTGGCCCAAAGGCTCATATATCATTTCTTATGTAAAAGGCCAGCAGATTCAGAAAAATAAATTATACACATGAAGTCCATAATTAGTTTTTGTTCACAAGAATTTCATTCTCCTGAGTCAAGGAGACAGGGTTTTGTTTGTTGTTTTGCTTTGTTTTGGGGCCAAACCACGCAGTGCTCAGGGGTTACTCCTTGCTCTGCTCTTAGAAATCGCTCCTAGCAGGTTCGGGGAACCATATGGAATCCCAGGGATTGAAACCAGGTCTGTCCCAGGTCAGTCACTTACAAGGCACATGCCCTATCTCTGTGCTATGGCTCTGGCCCCGAAGACAGTTTTATTTTTGTTTGTTTGTTTTGGGGCCACACATGGTGACTCTCAAGGGTTACTCCTGGGCTATGCGCTCAGAAATTGCTTCTGGCTCGGGGGACAATATGTGATGCCAGGGTATACAACCATGGTCTGTCCTAGGCTAGCTCTGGGAAGGCAGACGCCATACCGCTTGTGCCACTGCTCTGGCCCAAGGAAACAGTTTTTTAAATCTTCAGATTTCAACTGCTATGGGAGATCAACCCCCATTATCAATCATAATCTACATTGTTTTTCTTTTGATTAAAATATTAGTTGCGTGCAAAACAGTACTTGAAAAACTTCCCATAATATTGTAACAAATATCTGATCAATATAATATTTAGTCCAGTTGACAAATAAAATTAGCCATTAGATTGCATTTTATGTATGTAATCTATGTAGTACTTTCATGTAGATTTTAATTTCTAGATGGTTATTTTTTTATTCCAATACAAAGTTAACCTCAAAAGATATTTATGTCTTCAAATATATGTCATTTTCTGATTTAAAACTAATGTTTATAAAACAAAATTTGGTATTTGTTTTGTATATAGCTTTTTGTGGTTTACAACACTGTGAAAAATACTTTTTGTTGTTTTTTGAGTCTTGAATTTTTCTCATTTATTTTTTACAACTTACTCAATATAAATGTTTTTGTTTTATAACATTTCCATTTGTATTTTTTTAAAGAATTTGTGGGGCCACACCCATTTGATGCTCAGTGGTTACTCCTGGCTAGGTGCTCAGAAATTTCTCCTGGCTTGGGTGGACATATGGTCTATATACCAGGGGATTGAACCGCAATCTGTCCTAGGCTAGCACTTGCAAGGCAGACGCCTTACCTCTAGCACCACCACTGCAGCTCCAACATTTTCATTTTTAAACTGGTTATTTAATATTAAGGAAGTAATCTATGCTTACTAATGACTTCCATGTTTCTTTACTATTTTTCAGAATTAAAATTGAATTATATAGTTCATAAGTTTTAGGTGGACATAAATATGTCAACATGTAGATTATACCTTTTAAACATTCTTTAAAATTAAATATTTTCTTCATATAGTTGTTCTCTTTTATATGACATGCATCCCTTTACCCTTTCTAGGGTGAAAACTTTGTAAAGGTTTTGGGCTTTTTTCTTTATTGAACTTCATTTTCATGTGATGTTTTTGTATCAAACAAGATGTAAATAATACCAGATTTATTTAGATATTCTCCTATATATCTTCTTTAGAATTCCAACTCTTTGGAAGCAATTGGATCCTAAAATATATGCTTATACTACTAGATCAGATGTTTTATATGAAATAATATTTACTTTTACTTCAAAATACATGTCCTTATCGCTGTAGAAACTTTCAGACCACTAAATAATGCTTATTGAGGAAGTAGAAAGCCTGTCTAGAGTACAAATGGGGGTGGGATGGAGAGGAGGAAGATCTGGGACACTGGTGGTGGAAATGTTGCACTGGTAAAGGGGGGTGTTCCTTAAATGACCGAAACCCAACTACAATCATATTTGTAATCAAGGTGTTTAAATAAAGATAATAAAAAAGAAGAAAAAAGAAAATTGCTTAAGAGTAATGGTTTGAATTTGTTCACTAGTAATTACACTCATTTATTTGATTATTTACTTAATTTACTAGTGTATATGTTATAATTCTTAACTGATTAAATCATCAGTTGTATTTGATCATTAAGCATTTTGATTTGTATATTACTTTTAATTTATCTTCAAAGTCAATCCATTTTTACAAGTTTCTTTTAGAATCACTCTTCTCTACAGTGTTTCTTTTAATTTACTTGTTTTTGTTTGTTTGTTTTTTGGAACACCCCCGGTGATGCTAAGGAGTTATTCCTGGCTATGAACTCAGAAATCACTCCAGGCTTGGGGAATCATATAGGATGCTGGGGGATCAAACTGTGGTCCTTCCTAGGTTAGTATTTGCAAGGCAGATGCCCTACTACTTGCACCACTGCTCTGGCCCCTACAGTAGTAATTTTTTTAATTATGTGAACAATGATGCAAAGAAAGAGGACAAGTTAAAGTTACAGTGGAAGGACAGTCACCAAAAAACAGAGTTCTCAGAAGAAATACCCCTGCTGACACCTTAATTTTGAACTTACAATCAAAGAACATTAAGAAAAATAAAACAGAACCCATGTACAATTACTTTGTCCCTCAAGACCCCAGATTGTAGTTCATTTTAACATTTCTTAGCAGTATACAAAGCAATCTAAAGCCATAAAATTTATGTAACTCCTTAAACTTGAAGGCATAGTAGTTTTTTACATTTCCATGCACATACATATTAGTTTAAGTTAACCTCAAAAGTTTAAGTGGTTTTTTTTTAAGATTTAGAGTCAAAGGAGTAAAAATGGTGTTAGAGTGGCAATTATCATTTGCATAGGCCCACCAATGTATGGGGGATATGGAAAGGAAAAGCCTTGGCCTAAATACAAGTTGCAGTAGTGTTTTTAATTAAATTTTATTTTTATGCAAGTTTAACTTGTATACTTCTATTAACAAGAGAACAAGTTAATTTTCTATATGCCAAATTTCACTCTTCAGCCAAGACAAAATATTTGATTATCTCAGAGATACCATTGTTCTTAGTAAATATTGAAAAGTTAGCAGCTAGCTCATCAATTATTATTAAAATGTGTTCTTTTGATATCCTCATTTAATCTATTTAAAAACAATAATGTTGGTCCAGAGAAATAGCATGGAAGGTAGGGCATTTGCCTTGCATACAGAAAATGGTGGTTCAAATCTCAGCATCCCATATGGTCCCCCGAGCCTACTTGGAGTGATTTCTGAGTGTAGAGCCAGGAGTAACCCTGAGTGCTCCTGGATGTAACCCAAAAACCAACCAACCAAACAAGCAAACAAACAAACAAAAAAACAAGAAAAAATCAATAATGTCAATGTATGTTGGAAATTTAATGGCTTATTGATGTATAAATCATATACCATATTCACAATAGTACTAATATATTGCAATATACTTTCTTAATTTTTATTTTGCTTACAACATGCCAATTTTGAATATAACACATTGTGTCTTAAAGTGAAGTATCAACGTTAACTCAGTTGTAATTTAGGGACAAATAGGAGGAGTTGTTCATTGTGTCAAATTAAAATTGAGTTCTGAGTGGAATGTTGGAAGGATATGTTCAGTATTTAATAACAATATATAATAATGTCAATTAAGCCAAGAGAAAGCTAGTAGAAAAATGCAGTAAACTAATTATGAATCAATACTTTGTAACTTATTTTACTTTGTAATTTGAGCTTTTGATTAACACATTTTGATTATTCATGGTCATAGTAATTGACTTCCTCACACATATAAAACACTGATCTGTAACCACAATGTTATAAGCATGTTGTACAGAATTTTCCTAAATATTTTAAATGAAAATTATCACTGTATAACCAGCATTTCCATACTTTTACCATATTCCCCAAACCTGGTAACTACCATAACAATTTTTGTCTTTATAAAATTTTTTCAATATTTACTTTATAGATAATATTACATAAAACTTTTCAGCACCAACACTGAAATCTGAGAATTAAAAGGCTAAGTGAACCAAAAGTATACAATGTTTTTCGAAATTACTGAAACAACTGAATACCATGAAGAGTACTATAAGGTAATACTCTAAAGAAAAATCATATATCTAATTGAAGAGAAAACATATGGTCTAACAGCAACAGTTGATAAAATGTAAAAGTTTAACAAAAGAGCAGAGGAAGCTAACAAATATGTCGTTGGAGCTAACCAAATGAATATAAAGATCCTATATTATTGGTTATATTATTGGTGATACCAGCATTTCTAATTTACTTTTCACATTAATATATGTTACTAATAGTAACATGCAAGTAAAATGACTTCTGTAAGTCTTCAGTAATACGGTAATGGATAGTTGGACTTCATATTGCTATGTTGTCAAGAAGACATACTAGGTTATCTAGACCTATAAGTTTAGTGAATTCCTTTAACTCCCATATAGTTGATGTTCTACGAAATCTGTTTGAAAGTTGTCTTTAGAAAAGGAGTCATGGAGGTGAGCACTAATGAGCATCTTTCTGTATGCCAAGTTCAAGAAGCCTTCACTTGCAACTGGATATTTATTGTTGCCAATGCCCATCATCCACAGATTGCCATTACACAGACCTGGGCACAGGCTAAGAGCATTGTCTGGAAAACTTGTCAAAGCAACTTTTAATTAGGAGGTTGGGGACATATTGGCAAGCAGTTGACAAAGTATATGCATTCCAGAGCTGGCAGGAAGCAGAGATTGGCTGGTTGTAGGCTGGTAGGGAATGCAGCCAGTATGGGGTCCCTGGCTAATTGACTATGCTTGCAGGGATCTGCAGGAATTTAGGGTCTTACTTTTTGTTTTGTATACCTGAATTTCTCTTGCTGCCAAATATGTATGTATTGTCTTGATAATCGTCTCTAGCCTCCTCAGTTCGCTCAGCAATATGACTGGGATCCATAAAGTTGTTTTGGGAAATTTTTTCTGTGGGACTGTTAATTTAGAGAGTGAGACTCAACATGGCACCCGCAGAGAAGATGGAAACTAGCTACAAATCCATCCCTGATCAGGAGGATCATGTTACGTTAACATAGTATAATTTCTACTTCCTTTTACTGTTATGTGAATAAGATAGTTTTGGGGTGCTAAGAGTTCAAAGTAATCTCAGCTTAACTACATAGCTGGATATTCTCATTTTCATCCGAGTTGCCCCATGAGGCTTGCTATTGCTTTCCATTTTAATTTTTTTTATTGACTAAGGAAACTCTCTGTCTCAAATCTTATTGGTTGGTGTCTTTTTGCCCATGTTTAAGAAAAAATTTTTCTTCAGGGTTTCAGGTGAGGCTCTGTATAGGTTAATGCAAATGTAGTTGAGATGTTCTATGGCCAAGAGAGGTGTTGAATAAATAAATACACACTTCCACTATTTAGACACCACAGCCCTTATGCTTAAACTTCAGATCTTATATCTTTCTTTTAAGTCTATTTCCCTATTTACTCTCACATTTTCTTTCTTGAGGAAAAAAAAGTTCATCCGAAAGGTACTACAAGTATTGATAAATTTAAAATTAGATCATAGGAACTATATTTTATTTAAAAATAAATCATATTACTCCTGTAAAGGAAAATTATCAGTGATAATATATAGCACTAAAATAGGATTTTTTTTTATAGCGGTAACAATTCTTTTGGGGACCACATCCAGTGACGCTCAAGGGTTACTCCTGGATATGCGCTCAAAAATTGCTCCTGACTTGGGGGACCATATGGGACATCGGGTGTTCAAACTGCGCTCCTTTTTAGGCTAGCGCAGGCAAGGAAGACAGACGCCTTATGGCTTGTGCCACTGCTCTGGCCCCAGTGGTAACAATTTATGTTAACAGAATAATCTGTAATTATATCGTTGACTATATAAATTGTTTTATTTATTTTCCATTATGTATACCTAAGAAAATATATATGCATACTACTTAATGCTTTATTTAGTTATTTGAATGAGGGTTAAGCCACAACCTAAATGTTTAGATCATTCAAACTTTATTCTGCTACCACACCTAGGGGTGCTCATGAATCATTTGCAGTGCCAGAAACTAAATTGGAGGGCCAGAGCAACTGTACCGCAGGTAGGGGGGTTTTGCCTTTCACATGGATGTCTGTGTTCTATCCCCAGCTTATGCTCCCTGAGCACTGCCGGAAGTAATTCCTGAGTGCAGAGTCAGGAATAACTCCGGAGTACCTGAGTACAGAGCCATAAGTAACCCTGAGTACCACAAGACTTGACCCCAAAACAAACAAAAAAAAATAAATTAAATTAAATTGGTGACCATGAAATGCAAATCTGGTACCTTACTTTCCTGAAAACTAAAAGTACTGTTTTATTTTGTTGCTTATAGCAATTTCTATGGAAGCTAGATGTTAATCGGGACTTAAATACATTTTATTTATTATGGTTTAAAGTACTTCTTACTGAAACTATGATTTAAATTTTAAATGCAAAGTGGTTATTTTTAGCAATACATTGTTGAATGTCTATATATAATTGCCATGTTTATGTATATCATGTTTTCAGCATTAAATATGCTTATACGTACTGCCAATTTAACATCTGATAACTCTCAGTTTAAGAACATCAGTGTATGACAATTTATAATCAATTGGAAAATTCAAATTATCCAGAAGGTGGTGCTGTTTACATTTGTACTGTATATTGCAAGTACAGAGAAACAATTTATTTATAAATCAACCGTTGATAGGTTGTAAATTATTGTGCATACCTTAGCAATAAGAACAGTTAATGTAGTTTTGCTCTTGAGGATTCCACATTTATAAATAATTTGCATAACATTTCCACACAAGATATTAGAAAATGTCCTGCCACACACGTAATCTCACATTAATGGAACCTGATCACCTGCAGCTTTCCTAGTCATCTTCTGCCAGGAACACACACACATGTGAAAACACATATTATTTAAAAGACCTACTTAATTTTCTGGTTACTTATATGGCTATTAAAATGCAACACAAAGGCCATTAACATGGTGATGAGCCTTATTTAATGGAATGTGAATTTATTCTTCCACATACTGAATAATTTCAGAGTATGTTTCTGTGACATGTTAATTATGTCCTATCCAGAAGCAAAAGCTTTAGCCAGTTAACAGATGAATCAACTATATATTATCCCAATATAATAGAACTATTTTGCTTTTTTATGAAAGTTTATAACAGGATCTGTACACAATTTTATAACTATTGAAATATTTTAGAAAGGAAGAAGTAAGTTCTAGTCTATACATGAACAAAACTGTTCTTTATAGTAATTGCTGCTTCTGCTCAACAAGTCAGTTTCTAAACCAGAAAAAGTGAAAACTTAAGGGTTTTCTCATCTCTTTAGCAGCCAATTAGCACAGTAAGTATAGGTGAAGGTTAAAAGTAGACATACCATTCATCAGACCATCTTCTAACTCAAAAAATAATGTAGATTTAGAGATATGACTTTAATTAATAATGCATTTATTGAGATAGCTAACATTTCCAGGATTGAATGAGGGACATCCTTTTTAATTTTAAGTGGATTTCCACAGATAACGTTTACTAGAGAAAAGACAATTGGAATTTGTCACTTTATTTTGTAGATAGAGACATGCACCAGAAGTATAAGAGATAAGCCTAGGTAATAAAATAGTGACTGGGAAGCAAAATTCAAGTCCAGAAACAGAAAGTGGAAAGTGTTTACAATATCACCTTTTACTTTCTACTTGATTTGTCAAAGGACACTGCTGTGACCAAAGGTGAAAAGCAGCCTTGTGGAATCAAGACAAATGCTTGAAAGACTAAAATGTAAGGTTATGTGAATAATTTAGAATGTTTGTACTTGGTTATTTCTAAGGGGTAATTTATTTATTTATTTATTTATTTATTTATTTATTTATTTATTTATTTATTTTTGGCTAGCTTTGTGGCGTGTTTATTCTTTGTCATCATAAGCTTTTATTGCATCTTTTCAAACCCCCCCCCCCCAGAACTTCAGAATAAAACAATTTGAGTTGGAATTTGGCATTTTCTTTTCTTTGGCATTACACCATTTGTGGGAACATAGATGTATAGATGGAGTGCAGCATGAGGAGAAGGAGCAAGACACCAAGCCCAAGAAATACAAGAAAAATAATGAAGTAAACAAGTGATAATATTCAGTAAACCAAGAGAGCTCACAGTTGATTTAGGAATAGACTTTCTTTAAAATTTCGATAATGCAGGCTTTTAGTGGGTGAAGCCCTCATAATAAATGGCTCTGTTAATTCTTTTATTCTTCTACCACAATAGGCTTAATGCAACAATTAGTTTCTCTCATTTCATTTTGTGAGTTCCCTTTCCCAAAAGTCGTTCTAAGATTTAAGTTGCCTAGAGGAAAAAATGTAAAAAGTAGAGATGCAGCTGGTGCTCCTGATGACTGTAATTTAGGTAAATTGTACTTCTGGAAATATAATTGAGTTTCTTGTATTTTTCCATAAAGTTTTTATTGAACTAATTTGCAGTTGCTATACTTTTTCAAGTATTTGTAAATTCTTCGAGACATGTATATATTATGTTTGAATGTTAGGCTGTAAAAATATTAAGAGTTTTTTGGTGGGCATGATAGTTACTACTCATTAAATGTATTTTCAAAAACTAATCTTTTTAATTGACTCTGTCCAGTTAATTCATTTCTTGTCTAATAGACTGTTTTCATTGTGTTATTTTTATATCTTAATGCTCATCATATTTTAAGAAAACAAGCAAAGAATTAAAGCTCCAAGAAATTGCTACAAATATGTGAATGCTGCCAAAATAGTTGAATTAATTAATTCTCTCCTGGAATAATTTATTATATGATATTTTACCATAAAATGATATGATTTTTCACTTTGGATAGTTTACACAGTATTTGAATACATACATATCTATACTCGAGATAAATAATAAACACAAAAAGATGTACCTTAGAATTTATAAAGTCTACAACTTTAAATGGTCTTTATTTTTCTCAAAAAAGTATGTAATTTAATTATCAATATCATATATAATGGTCATATATAGACCATATATATATGTATATAGTCAAATATTTCACAGTTTGTTTTTGTTTGCTTGTTTTAGTTTTGTGACTTCACCCATTGGTACTCAGTGCCTACTTCAAGTTTTGTGCTCAGAAGTCACTCCTGACAGTGTTTGGGAAACCTCATGCAGTGTGAATTATAAAAAAGTGAGAGAAATAGAATGCCTACTCAAATACAGCCAGTGAGTGGGGGAGAAGAAAGATGAGAGAATTTGGTGGTGGAAAGGTTACACTGGTGAAGGAGGGTGTTTTTTTTATAACTAAACCCCAACTACAAACATGTTTGTAATCATGGTGCTTAAATAACTATATTAATTGAAAAAAAAGCCTTATCTGAGAAAAATTCAGTAGCTTACCCCTCTAGTTGTTACTATCGTTCATTGTGTAACCTTTGGGGAACATGCAACTTTATATATATGTCTAAGGTTTCATTTTAGAAATGTAACTATTTTATTATGCATTTTATGTTTTATGTATTATATAACACATTTCTATATATGTTGCACTTTCTTTTTTATATTTTCTCAAATTTTTATTGTGGCATAAATGCATTAATATTTATTTTTAATTTAATTTTTAAGAGTTAAGGTAGATACATACAATGCAATATTTAAAAAGAATGAAAGAGCAATGAAAAACCACATAGGAATATTGGAAATATCCATGTTTACATTTGATATGTCAAAACACTCCTCTATAATTGAGCAACATCTTCTTTACTACTCTTTAACAAAATACATTTTTATAAGTATTGCAATGCTCTTATATATTTGTCTAGGTTTCTAGAAGCATACTTTGTAGAGATGAGTCCAAGGTTATAAAACATGTGTAACTTGCCCTAAGATATTAGTACAAATGGAACATCAGAAGTGCATTCAAGTGCTTCTTATTCAATATTGTAAAAAAATCATTTCTGAACACTGCTTGCTTTTCTTTTTAGAGTTTATCTTTGCTTTATTTTTTAAATTATTCATAGTCTCCTAAGGACTACTTTCAGTATAAAATAGCATCTATGGGAGGTAAAAACTTCAATACATTTATATCTGAATGGATTTCAGAGAAAGATCTATTTAGAGATTTATGTATGTGAGCAACACATAAAGATAAATATGAATCTAGTGAATAACTCTTTAACCAATTGGTTTTCTTTATAAATTGCTTTAAACTTCAGATTTTCTTTCTGGGAGAGTATGAGTGTGGGTGTGTGGTGGGGTGTGTATCTTCCTTATATTTCCTTTTATAACCAATTTCTTCTAGTTCCAAACTATTTGGTGTGAAGTAAAAAGTTTTGCCTCTGGGTATAATAATTTATTTTAATCATACTCAGCAACATTCTGGAGTATTTTAGGCTATGTTTAACCCATTTCATTAATTAACAATTCACTTAATACAATTTACCTTCCTTGTCATTCTAATCCTGAAAAAATATCTTGGTGCTTGCAATTTTTTACCAAGAATCTTTTAATGTACTTAATTTTGGTGTACACTGAAGACAATGGATCACAGTTGGCTGTTCTCGGAGCTTACTTTGATTTTTTAGGGACCTCTCCTAATAGGAATTAGGGGCCAATATATGCACCCAGCCCAATCTACTAGCTCTCTGGCCTCAGCTCAACTATATTTAATATGAGGTATTGGAATAATTTAAATCCTTTATTTGTTTGTTTATGGGCCACACCCTATGATCCTCAGGGGTTACTCCTGGCAATGTACTCAGAAATTGCTCCTGGTTTGGGGGACCATAGAGGATGTGGGGGGGATTGAACAGGAGTCTATCCTAGGTCAGCCGCTTGCAGGCAAATGCCGTACTGTTGTACCACCACTCTGGCCCCAAGAAATAATTTATATCTTTACAGCTTATTTTTCATATTTTTTATTTTCACTTATTTTATAATGCATATCATGTGTACAAGGAAATATTAAAAACACTTTGCAAAACCATATTTGTCCCTGTAGTTAAAATACACAGAATACTAATTTTATCTACTTACATTGATACAGATAAATTAATGTTTCCCAACATTCACAATGTATAAAATAAAATAATCAGTGTTATAGAAAACCATTTTACAGTAATTGCTGAATTTTTCTTTTAATATGGGATTAATAATTCCTCAAATAGGAAGTTTTTATTTGAAAAAAAAATGCCCAGAAGACAGAGAACCCAACAAGAAAAAAACATAGCTTTGCTTTTACCAAATACTTCCAAATTCCAACTAATTTTATTTATCTATTGAAATAAAAATGTAAAATATTTTGCTTCTCTTTGTGTTAATTTTAGTGATTATTCCTATATTTATGAAATTAATTATAATATGTGCATGGGTTAAAATATGTTCTACAGCTTATCTAGATAGTTCAACCATTTATTTTGCTGAAAGAAGAATAAGAATTCTCAGTGACTTTCTTTTTGACTCCTTGGGTGACACCTTTTCCAATCAGCAAGATTTGAGATAATATAAGTCACAAAGGAGTTTTTGAAGCATATCATACAATGTTGGTTGGGTCAGTGATGACACTGCCCCTGAGAGATTTTATTTTATTTTGAGAAGACAAAGCCTTTACAAATGAAAGGAAAAGGTTATGTATCCTTTTGCAGACATTCCGACACATGTCCTTAAATAGAGTGCCTATGAAAGGAGGAACCAAAAAGTTAGAAACTTTTTATGGAGCACATACTGGTGAAATAAATAAATATATCTATTTGTAATTAAAAAGTGGGATACTGGGGCCAGATGGCAGGGTATTTTGGAACTTGCCTTGTGGGCATCTAAGTTCAATCAAGGCAGAACATATGGTTCCCCTGAGTCTGCTAACAGTGATCTCTGACCAGAGAGCCAAGTGTAAGCCCTAAGTACCACTGAATATGTTTCAACCCCAAGCCAGTGATTTTTCTTACAATCACTGATACTGCTTAGAATTTAGCTATAAGAACTTGAAAATTCTAGTCTCAGCAAGAACTCAATTTCAAATATGCAGCAGTCTGACAACATAAATATGTGAATGCTCTTCAATCTGTTTCAATGATTTTTAAATGGCATTCCTTTTATATTTCTTACAGATTCATTGAGCAAAGATGCACCCAAACATATTTGGATGAGCATCTACTTTTTATAGAATAAATACATTATTAAGCATCTCCTAGGAAATCTACCATTCCTGTCAATTGCAGGCTACTGTTACCTTGGGATAAGAAAACACTTAAAAATTGTTTTCTTGGGGTTGGAGCCATTTTACAGTGGGTAAGGTGGTTGCCTTGCATGTGGCTCAACCAGTTTTGCATCCTATATGGTCTCCTGAGCCTGCCAGAAGCAATTTTAGTATGCAGTCAGGAGTAACACCTGAGTGATACTGGGAGTGTCCCAAAACCAAAATCACAAATAGTTTTCTTGTTAAATATTTTTAATAAAAAATGTGTGACTAGGTTTCATGTCAATCAAAATTAAACAAAATTTTAAGAAAATATATTTATAAATGCTATTTTAATTTTGAGATTGTTATTTTTAAATGAAGTCATTTTCTCATTTATATTGGTTACACTTTTATCTCAAACATTTACTGCTTCTCTTTTTTTTTTCTCTTTTTTCCCTACTCATATATCTCTACCAAATCCTTTACTTCCCAGTGGATATTACTACATTAATGCAGAAAAAATGCTTATAATGAAGGCTCAAACATATAAAATGCATAAGGGATTATTATCTTGTAAAATTTGTTCCATATATCAAGATAATTTGATTCAATGAATTTAAGTTGGGATATAGGAATGTGTATCCTTATTAAGTACGCTAAGTAATTATACATATATAAAAAATTCTAAATAAGAAGACCTTTATTTTTTTTTAATTTAACTTAACCTAAAAAGTAATTTGAGTGCCAGGAAATTAGCACAGAGCATTGAATTGCATTCTTTGCATGCTGGAATCCTGGACTTAATACTCAATAAAACTTGATTACCAAGTACCTCTGGGAGCAAAGCTAAAACTCAACAGCTCTAAAAAATAAATTAACATTTTTATCTATTATTAAGTAACAGGTATGCACGTGTTTTTTTATAATTTTTAAAATAATACATTTCAGAGCCAATACAAGTCCCTAAAATGTGATTATTATGTATTATTTTATTAACTTATTATTTTATACATTATACTCTTTATATTACATTCCTCATTAGTATATTATCTCTTGCTTGTTTTTCATGTGTCACATTGCAAAGTAAAGGACATTTCTAAGATCAGGAAAAGTTTCACTTGATTCATTATTACACTTAATATGACTGATGTACAAGATATGCCAACATTTAGAAAGAAATCTCTGATTTTATCCCATTTATACTTCAAGTTCTATATTAGTACCCCCAGAAGTTTACTTTACTTTGCAAGGAAAAGAGATGAAACATCTATCAATTAAAATGCATTATTTTCCCAGAGGATTGTTAGCTGTTATTTTGTTCTTGGGACAGACCATTACACTACATTAAATGTATTACAGGAAATACATGAATGATGTGCAGTTCAGGCCAAAGAGCTCTCTGGATACTGGCCATGTGTCAAGACTTTTTGTCTACAAGAGACAGAATTGATAAACTGTCACTTATAGTTTTGTAGTTTAGAGTTGAAACATTGACCCCACTATCACCAGACAGACCAAATGCAAGTGAAGACAAGAAAAGGAAAGACATAAATGTGATTTGTAGAGGACTCATACTTCTTTTCAACATAAATTTTTTGCATTCTGGTAGCAGAGTAAAAACTTCTCTCTCATGTTTAATTAAGCAAGAAAGTATATAATTAAATGCTAACATGTTTAATTTTAGAATTTCTTGAAAAACATATACAATAGAACTCATAGTTTCTTCTTAAAAATTTCTTATTAATAGTTAATTCTAAGAAAAACATGTTATAATATCTTCTCTCTGCATCAGATATTCTTAGAATCATTAGAGAAAAATGAGAAGTCAAATAAGGGTGGCAGAGGAGAGGAAAAAGGGTGGGGTGAAAGGAGGAAGAAGAAAAATAAAGATTAAACACACCTTATTGAGAGATTTTTAAAAAAGTTAAAATAAAACACAAGATATATTTAGGGTTTCTTTTAGGAATTAAGAAGATTCAAATAAAGTTGTGTTTATGGTCTTTTCTTAATATAACTTACCTCATTGCCCTTTTTGAGTTAAGTATTAAGCCTAGTTCTAAAAAAGTCAACTATTTCAAAATAGTCTAGTACAAAAAACAACCAACTTTCTCTGGAAAAAGCTGAAATCAGCAGGCAAATACTAAAGAAAAATATGACTGGCCAGATCAATAACACAACAGTAAGTAAATTTTGAGTGACGAAATGCTCCATTCAAGAAGCATTTATTTGTCAATAATGCAAAGCTCCAGTGGTGATTTGAGACTAAATACTAGTTTAGAAACTTAGATTCTTCTTCCTGTTTTGACTCCTTCTAAAAGGACAAAAGCAGCTTCTTAGGATGAAGGGAAGGTGGATGCCATGAGTTGGCTCTGGAATTGGGTAGTGATAAAGTTTGTGTTGTTTTTTGTTTCCTATAAAATAATTTAATAAAAGAAAATAATCCTAAGTAACCCAAACCCCCTATCTATCTATATTTGGTCATATTAGGAATTTTAAATAGAATATAGAGATAAGTAGTTTAAGTCCGTCATTATAAAATTAAAGATATTTAGTCTGCTCTGAAGAACTGTTTCATAAGAGTTCGAAAGTTTTCAGATACTCTGCATATAATATACAATGCCCAGTAATCTCATTCACATAGGCTCTTTTATTTATTCCAGGAGCTCCATAAATAAATTCTAATAAGACAGTCATGGCTCTGCTTCATTGTTTTTGTTTCTATGATTTCTCGTATTTTGTACAGTTTTTTTTTATTTTATATAACTGACAGCCTCTTCTGTCTTTTTCTGATTCAAAGATTAAAAAAATCACGATTAGGAGTAAGAAATGGCTGACTGTGGGGAAGAAAATCTCCAGGAAGAATCAACGGTCAAGAAAATCATTAAAGAGAAACTACCAGAGCTAATGAATACATGCAATCAAATCCTGCATTCCCAAAGAGTACCAACTAGAAGTGACCCCAGAAAAAACACCCTAGGACACATCCTAGTCCTACTCCTAGTCCACACATCCTAGTGACAAATCCCACAGATAGAGACAGAATTCTGAAAGCAGTAAGATCAAAAAGAGAAATTACATTCATGGGAACATTCTTGAGATTTACTGCAGACCTGTCACCAGAAACACTCAAGGCCAGAAGGCAGTGGTGGGACATAGTGACAAAACTCAATGAAATAAATGCTTCTCCTAAAATACTGCACCCAGCAAAACTCACTTTCAGGTTTGAAGGAACAATACATGGTTTCACAGACAAACAACAGCTCAGAAACTTTACAGACTCAAAACCATTCTTTTTCTTTTTTCAAAACCATTCTTAAAAGAAAAGCTGAATGGCCTACTTTAAGACAAGACTGACCAACAGACACACCAAACTTTGATAGAAAGATGGCACTAACTCCCAGGACAATTCTTTCTCTCAATGTCAATGGACTAAATGCACCAGTTAAGAGACACAGAGTGGCTAAATGGATCAAAAAACTCAATCCAACCTTCTGCTGCCACAGGAAATGCACCTGAATAGTCAGAACAACCATAGGCTCAAAATAAAAGGCTGGAGGAAAATTATCCAAGCAAACAACACTCATAAAAAAGCTGGAGTGGGCATACTAATATCAGATGATGCAAACTTTATACTTAGGAAAGTTGTAAGGGACAAAAATAACATTTTTTTAATCAAGGGATACTTGCAGCAGGAAGAAATCACTCTCCTAAACATATATTCACCGAATGAGGGGCCAGCAAAATATTTAATAAAATTGTTGACAAATCTGAAAAATAATATCAATAACAACACAATAATTGTGGGAGACCTCAATATGGCATTGTCAACACTTGACAGGTCAACCAGACTGAAACCTAACAAGAATATACAAGACCTGAAAGAAGAAATGGAAGAAAGAGGTCTAGCAGATATATACAGACAGTCCACTCCCAGAAGCCCAGATACACATTCTTCTCTAATGTACATGGGACATTCTCCAGGATAGACTACATGCTAGCACATAAAATGTAACTTCATAATATTAAGAGGATAGAAATTTTGCAGGCTACCTTCACTGACCACAAGGCCCTGAAACTTTATGTGAACCAAAAAGGGAAACAGAAGAAAAACTTTAATACCTGGAAGTTAAACAGCCTAATACTGAATAAGCAGTGAGTCTGAGATAAAATCAAAGAGGAAATCAAAACCTTCCTAGAAACAAATGACAATGGAGACACAAACTATCAGAATCTATGGGGCACTGCAAAAGCGGTACTGAGAGGAAAATTTATAGCTTTGAAAGCACACATCAGGAAAGAAGAAGGGGCATACCTGAATAGCTTAATGATGCAGCTCATAGAATTAGAAAGTACTCAACAAATGGACCAAAAATAGGGAGACAGAAGGAAATAACAAAGCTGAGAGCAGAAATCAATGAAGTGGAAACCAGAAAAACAATCCAAAAAATCAACAAAAGCAGAAGTTGGTTCTTTGAAAAAATAAACAAGATTGATAGACCACTGGCAAAATTAACGAAGAAAGAGAGAAAGAGAAACTGATAACTCGTATTAGGAATGAAAAATGAGAGATTAATACAGATATGGTAGAGATCCAAAGGGTAATCAGAAACTACTTTGAGAAACTCTATGCCTCTAAAAATGAAAAGCTGGAAGAAATGGATAAATTTTTGGACTCTTATAGACTTCCATGGTTGAATGAAGAAGATGTAGCATATCTAAACATACCCATCACTATTGAGGAAATTAAGACAGTAATCAAATATCTGCCCAAAAACAAAAGTCCAGGCCCAGATGGATTTACTAATGAATTCTTTCAAACCTTTCAAAAGGAACTTCTACCAATCCTGGCAAGACTCTTTCATGAAATCGGAAAAAGAGGAACACTTCCAAATAGCTTTTATGAAGCCAACATCACCTTGATACCTAAACCAGACAGAGATGCTACCAAAAAAGAAAATTACAGATCAATATCACTGATGAATACAGATGGAAAGATCCTCAACAAAAAACTGGCAAATAGGATTCAATGCCTCATTAAGAAAAACATTCACTACGATCAAGTAGGTTTCATCCCAGGAATGCAAGGGTGGTATAACATCCGTAAATCTATCAACATAATACACAACATCAACAACAAGAAAAATAAAAATCACATGATCATATAAATAAACGCAGAGAAAGCATTTGATAAGGTCCAACACTCATTCTTGATCAAAACTCTCAGCAAGATGGGAATGGAAGGAATCTTTCTCAATATAGTTAAGGCCATCTACCTCAAGCCAGAGGCAAACATTGTCCTCAATGGAGAAAAAATGAAAGACTATCCTCTAAATTCTGGCACAAGACAAGGCTGTCCTCTCTCACCACTCCTATTCAAAATAACACTGGAAGTACTTGCTATAGCGATTAGGCAAGAAAAAAATATCAAGAAAATCCAGATAGGAAAGGAAGAAATCAAGCTCTTGCTGTTTGCAGATGACAGGATACTCTACCTAGAAACCCCTAAAATCTCTATGGAAAAGCTTCTAAAAACAATAGAATCATATAGAAAGGTGGCAGGCTACAAAATTAACACACAAAAATCAATGGCCTTTCTATACACCAATAGTAATAAGGAAGAAATGGACATTAAGAAAACAACCCCATTCATAATAGTGCCACACAAACTCAAATATCTTGAAATCAACTTGACTAAAAAATGTGAAGGTCCTATACAAAGAAAACTATAAAACTCTGCTCCAAGAAATAAGAGAGGACATGCGGAAATGAAAGCACATACCCTGCTCATGGATTGGCAGGATTAACTTTAAAATGCCAATACTCCCCAAAGCATTGTACAGATTTAATGTGATTCCTCTATAGATACCCTTGACATTCTTCAAAGAAGTGGAGCAGACATTTTTGAACATCATTTGGAACAATAAACATCCCAGAATAGCTAAAGCAATCATTGGGAAAAAGAATATGGGAGGAATTACTTTCCCCAACTTTAAACTGTACTACAAAGCAATAGTTATCAAAACAGCTTGGTATTGAAATAAAGACAGACCCTCAGATAAGTGGAATAGGCTTGAATACTCAGAGAATGTTTCCCAGACATGCAATCACCTAATTTTTGATAAAGTAACAAGAAATCCTAAATGGAGCAAAGAAAGCCTCTTCAACAAGTGGTGTTGGCACTACTGGCTAGCCACTTGCAAATAATTGAACTTAGAACCCCAGCTAACATCATGTATGAAGGTTAAATCCAAATGGATGAAAGACCTCGATATCATACCCGAAACCATAAGGTACATAGAACAACACGTAGGTAAAACATTCCAGGACATTGAGACTAAAGGCATCTTCAAAGAGGAAACTGCACTCTCCAAGCAAGTGAAAGCAGAGATTAACATATGGGAATATATTAAACTGAGAAGCTTCTGCACCTCAAAAGAAATAGCGCTCAGGATACAAGAGCCCCCCACTGAGGGGGAAACTATTCACTCATCTATGGGTTTTAAGAAAAATGAAAGACATTCTTGCAATAATAATTTTCAGACATGAAAGGAAAAGAGCTGGAAGTAACAGCTCACCTCACGAAGCTCATCACACACAGGGATGAGTTTAGTTAGAGAAATAACTACGTTTTGAACTATCCTAATAATGAGAGTGTACGAGGGAAATAGAAAGCCTGTCTAGCGTACAGGCGGGGGTTGGTTGGGGAGGAGGGAGATTTGGGATATTGGTGATGAGAATGTTGCACTGGTGATTGGTGGTGTTCTTTACATGACTTAAACCCAAACATAATCATGTATGTAATAAAGTTGTTTAAATAAAAAAATTAAAAAAGAAAAAATCACGATTAGATAGTACTATTAATTAGTATAATCATTTTTTACTATGATGATCTCTAGAATACCAAAATCTTCCCCAAACAGTAACACAATAAAGTCATTAATGACAAACTCACCAAATATACATTTTGTAATGGTACAAGAGAAAATTTGTCACCATTCTGGATTCTTATTGGACAAATGAAGGAAAGTCATTAACATCAGGTATATTGTTAGGAGGAATTTGTCAAATGTCAATGCAAATTTTGAAGAATTCAAATAGTTGTACAATTAGTGAGAAGAGAGTACACACTGAGAATTTGTATTCCAAGCTAAAGAAGGAGATGCAGTTTGATGTCATCAAGGAAGGAGGGACTCAATTGATAAATAGGGGTGATCTTATTTAATAAAATCTTCCTATAGATCAGGAATGCGACATCTTTTGAATACAGAGGGACATTGGGATACTTATACCATCATTTGTGGTTCATTAAATTCATCAAATTAAAAATTATACTGACATATTTGGACAAATATTTAATTAACAACCAGCTAATGTGATGGTTGGAACTGTCTGCCTTTGGCCAGGCTGGTATTTATGATACTGCTACTAATATCTTCTTTCCCAGGACTGTACTAGACTGAAGTTCAGTGTATTTGTGATGCTCAACATTTGAAAACAACTGCTCCCAGCATTAAGTTGTTTGCAAGGCAAATATATATACATATATAACATGTACTTTAATATATAATGTACATAACGATTGTTTATGCAGCTAAGTGATTTCTGAACAAGTTATAAGGTACATCTCATGGCTTCACATTTAATGGTTTAGTTGAAGGTGCACAATTCCATGTCTACTTTTAACTTCCTTTAATCTTTTACCAGTATATTCAAATGTCAAAAAAGGCGTCTGTCCTTCCAGTACAGAGATATTTCAGTGCCATTCATTTGACTAGCACTACCCACAGCCTTAATATAAATGGGAATGAATTTTAGGTTGACAACAGAGATGTCACAAGCTCATTGGGCCTTGTAGCTTCATGATCACGTAGCTTCATGTAGTTGTGAGGGGCTCTTGGCAATATTCACTATGGACACTAGATCAAAGAGTCACTTGCCATTTAGTTATCTGGAATGTTTTCACTTCATTTCCATAAATTTACTTAACTACATCTCTCAGTTATAAAGCTACTTGAGCATCAGCCTACTACTAAGCCTATAATACAAGTCACCACCCTCTGACTCAAGGTCATTCTGTAAAACTTTAAACTGTTAAATCTACTTTTAACAAGATGTAGGCATCACATTATTGTTGATCACATGATGGGTCACAATGACAGTGCTCAGAAAGAGTCTTTGTGCCTGATGCAGAGGCATGTAAATATATCACTTGGATCAAGACTTACATGATTCAATTCTTTCTTTATAATTATGGATTTTTAAGTCCTGACTAGACCTTGACTATAATAAAGCTGCTTTACTTTTCAAACATTAGCTCAAGATAAAAAAATGTAACAAGAATGTCTTCACAACTATTTTTTTTTTTTGGGAGCTACATTTAAAGATTCTTATGTCTTATTCTTTTGGCTCTGTGTCATGGGCTCACACCTGGCTGGGCTCACTGCAGGAAATGCGATTCCAGAAATCCCAGGAGAGCAGAGCACAAGGCAAGCACACTACTCAATACATGTTTCTCCAGCCTCAAATACGTATCTTTCATAGTGCTAAACAAAGCTGCTAGTGAGACCACATACTCTTCCAAGTTTCCTTCCAAGTTCCTCTCTGCAACTCAATTGATAAATAGGGGGTGAATTCATTATTATTACATGAATGAATGCTAGCAGCCATTGGCAATATTATTTGCCTGCTGTCACATTACAAGCCAAAGAGAAAAGTTTAGTATCTATAGCAGAATCATTCTATTTCCTATAATAAATTAATAACCCAATCTGAGTCAGTTTTTGAAAACAAGGAAACATAGAGACAATTCCATTTTGTTTGGTGCAACCACAAACTCTTTAGCAAACTCTCCCATTACATGATTCCTCCACTTTTCTGGAATTAGAGCCTGTTTATATAATTCATCTGAAAAATAGTTTCTGTCATAATTAGGTATATTGTAAGCAGCTAATTGTAGTCTAAAACTCTGCAAAAGGTCATTGATTTTGTTATTTATACAGAGGGATTTGTCCTCCCAATGCATTGAATTTAAGTATGCTTTAAGTTATAACTGTGTTTCAAGCTGACATTTTTCAATACCATCGATGCAGAACCATGAAAGAGGCAAACAGGTATACCTTTGAATTCAAACACATTGATCTATTTCTCTAGGAAAGATAAACCTTCTGTTTCAATTTTTCTTTGTAGTTACAATTTGTAGGATTTCATACCACTTAAGTCTTAATAATTTAGTGAGTGTGTGTCACCAGAAATATGATTATTTTTCTTTGATCGCTATTCTAATCATTCATATTAGATTTGGAACATTTTGAGAACTTTTCTGTGTGCTGTAATTTCTTTACTTTTTATCTTAGATGATTTTTAGGAATTTTGGTTATACATATATGAATGAAGGCTTGATTAGAGTTATTATCTGTATTTTAACTACTCAACAGCACCCTCTCTGATGTGTCTTGCAAAGAGAAACCATATCTCATCATATTTTCATAGTATGACTTTTGTTAATTTTTATTTATTCAGAGAACATGAAATTATTTACAACACCAACACTGTCATTCTACTTAGCATTGACTATTGTCTATGTCCTGTATACAGACTGAAATAAAGTATTTAAGTATATATAAGTGTACCCTTATATGTACCACTCTGACATTTTATTTCTCTTCCTGATAGTCCCTCAAAATTTACATCATAATTAGGTTTGGCATAATATAAATGCAATAAATATTACTCCTAGAAGTAAACCAAAAATTAAAATTATTAATCTTTGAATATTTATGTCAATACAAACAATAGTTCTGACTAAGGTATAGTGATAATAAAGCAGATAATGAACTTGCCCCTTATATGACCAATCTATTCAACCCAGTAATCTATATTACCTTTTTTTTTCTTTTTTGGTTATACCAGATCACACTCACGGGTTACTCCTGGCTATGTTCTCAGAAATAGCTCTGGCTTCAGGGACCATATGGGACTTTAGGGGATCAAACTGTGGTCCGTCCTAGGTTAGCCGTGTGCAAGGCAAACACCCTACCACTTGTGCCACCACTCCGGCACCTCTATATGGTCTCTTGGGGGCCTGACGAAGTAATCTTTGAGTGAAGAGCTAGTTCTATGCACACTGGATTTTCTTAAACACAAACAAAAAGCAATGTTTCATGAGAACACAGGGCTTCACAGGCCAAACTAGCACTTATAGAAAAGACTCTTCTAAGTATCTTGGAAAAGATCATTTTGGATTGCTTGGGTTAATTAAGATAGTTTTAATCGGGAGTTACTGAGATAATAGAGTGGGTAAGGCCTCTGCCTTACCTGATGTTGATTTGGGTTCAACTTCCAGAACCCCATATGGTACCTCATATTCAACAAATTAAGGTTAAAATAATTTAAAACATTGTAATTGAGTTGTTGAAGATAAGATAAGAAGGAGGAAGATGGTACTGGTCTTGTCTGTTGAGGAAAGCATTGTCTGAAATCTAAACTAGACTGACAACATGAATGACTCTGAAGCAAAAGACACATTTTAGGAGCCTGAAAATCCATCAAGATTCAGAATTCCAGGCACAATCAATGAATGTTCCCTTGGGGGAAGATTGGCTAGGAATATCAAAACAAAGGCTATAAAAATAATTCAGAAAGAGACTACCAAAAGTTCAATGTCCCCCTCTCCTCTGGAAGAGCTCCATTAAGTCCTACTCGTATAAGGAATCTGAGACATTAATAGCACAGCAAATAGCCACACTTAAACTCCCCAAAAGCTACCTTGTAGTTTTTCCACTCTGGAGGAGCCAGTTCTATAGTTTTCATGCAATTCTTGAGTGATGACAGTGTACAGAGAGGAAATAATTTATTTTTTCTTTAATCTTTTTAATTGAACTATTTTATTTAAATACTGTGGTTACAGATGTTCATAATGTAGTTGTTTTTTTATATACAGATGGAAAGATTTTAATGATAGAGTTTCAGTCATACAATGTGCGACACCCTTCACCAGTGCACATTTGCCATGACCAATGTCCCCAGTTATCCTCCCACCCACCAACCAGCCTGCAACATGTAGCATGTAGTTTTCTTTCTCTTCTTCTTCTTCTTCCACCTCTCTCTTACTCACTATTACTTCCCATTAATTTTCGAAACACTGTATTTTGCAATGTTTTTCTGCTTGTATTCTTTCAGCATGCATTTCTGCACAGAGTGATCCTTCCCAACAATCATTATGATAGTGTACCTTTCTCTGTCCTAACTTACTCTCCCACTCTTTGTCAGCAGTTTTGTGGTATACATTGAACCTCTTACCATTTTTCTATTGTTTCTGATATAGTTTCATACTATATTTTTTATGTTCCACAATGAGGAAGTTCATTTTATGTTTCTTTCTTTCCCTCTAACTTATTTCACTCAAAGTAATACTCTCCATATCCATCAATGTGTAAGCTATTTTCATGAGTTCACTTTCCTAACAGCTATATACTATTTCATTTCATTGGGTATGTGTACCACAGTTTTATTTGTTTGTTTGTTTGTTTTAATCCCTCCATCTATTCTCAGGTACTTGAGATTTTTCCAGATTCTGGCTATTGCAAATAGTGCTTTAACAAACATAGGAATGCAGAGGGCTTTTTTTGCATGGTGTTTTAGGGTTTCTAGAGGATTTCCCTAGGAGTAGTATCAGTGGATACCTTCCTTCCTTTGTTCCTCCCTCCCTTTCTTCCTCCTTCCTTCCTTCCTTCCTTCCTTCCTTCCTTCCTTCCTTCCTTCCTTTCCTCCTTCCTCCCTCCCTTCCTTCCTTCCTTCCTTCCTTCCTTCCTTCCTTCCTTCCTTCTTTCCTTCCTTCCTTCCTTCTTTCTTCCTTCCTTCCTTCCTTCTTCCTTCCTTCCTTCCTTCCTTCCTTCCTTCCTTCCTTCCTTCCTTCCTTCCTTCCTTCCTTCCTTCCTTCCTTCCTTCCTTCCTTCCTTTCTTTCTTTCTTTCTTTCTTTCTTTCTTTCTTTCTTTCTTTCTTTCTTTCTTTCTTTCTTTCTTTCTTTCTTTCTTTTCTTTCCTTTCCTTTTGAGGTAGCGAGCTCACCTATAGGTACTCAGGTCTTCCAACTGTATGCACTCTGGAATATTAACTGCTGTTGATCAATGGACATGGATGCTGTCCTCTCACTCTGCCCCCCAAGATAATCTTTTTATCATTAAAGTCCTTAATTCCATTTAAAAGAACAATTTTTTCCAAATAAACTATTCTCTGGCTTGGGGATGTCATTGGGAAGGACCATTCTCTTCCTATCCTAGTGATCTATAGGCAAATAACTCTAACGTGTAATTCTCTAACCCACACTTCTCCCATGGCATTTAAATTTACTTTTCAGATATTTGGCTGACATCCTCATTTGTGAGATTCATAGATATTTTTAAGCAAAAAAAAAAAAAAGCCTATTTTGATCTAGTTCTGTAGAGTCTGGGTTCTGACTATTCTTATTCCATTTTACAATATAATTGCCTGATAAGTTTTAAATGAGACATCCACGTCAAAAAAAAATCAGTCATTTCAAAGATTTTTATCTCCTACATTGAGGCTACTCTGCTATTTTGATTTAAAAAATCTTTCAATTGAAATCAATTACTGAGCAATTTTTATCTATATTTCTATTTTTTCAATCCTTTATTTGATATAAATTCGCAAATAAAGAATAAATTTACAAACTATTAACTTCTACATTTGATCTCAGTAAAAGGAGAACACAAAACTCTGTATTCTTTCCCAGGACTAGATTTGTTGTTCAATTCCCAGGACTGGTAAAAAAATAAAAATTTATATCATAGTTTTATAATAACTATTTTAATGAAACTTCAAATTATAAATGCCACAAATATTGACCCAATGTTTGTTTTTGATAGACTGAGTCCAGCACAAAAAATGCTTTCACCAGAATATTTAGTTAGGTAGTCTTAAAGTTTTTATTTTAAATAATATAATGAATTCATCAATAGAAAATATATGAGTGGGGTAGGAGAGAAAGCATGGAAGTAGAAAGTTTGCCTTGCATGTAGCAGGCAGGTGGTTCAAATCCTGGCATCCCATATGGTCCCCTGAGCCTGCCAGGAGCGATATCTGAGCGTAAAGCCAGGAATAACCCCTGAGCGCTGCCAGCTGTGACCCAAAAACCAAATATATACACATAAGCATTCACTTGCTGTAGTCATATTTATTAATTTATAAGTTACATAGAGATACTATTTTATTATTTTGCTATAAAACATAGATGAAACTTAAGTAGAATTCTTATTAGGTAAAATTAATATCAATATACATTCTCAAATGTGCTTTCTACTCTATTTGCTACTAATCCAATTTCCCATCAGATATAATATATTCTAAATAGAAATGATTTTAACCCACAGCTCTATAGTTTCAATAGCATTTTATAAATACATTGAACTTATTTGTTGCTTAAAAATCTATGGTAATTAGGCTGGAGTACAATGGGTAGGATGCTTGTTTGCATGTAACCAAACTGGATTCATTCCCCTGCATCCAATATTATCCCTGAGCCTCCCAATAATTATTCCTGATTGCAGCACCAGGAGTAAATCTTGAGCACACTAAATATGGCCCAATAAAGAAAACAAAAAGATTTCTTGTTACCTCAGTGAGAGTTTTGTTTTCATCAGCTTCCTTCTCTTCTAAAAACCATTCTTCTGTATTTTTATTGATGTTGTTTTACTAAGTTACCCACTTTATTTTCTTCACTCTGGTTGTTTCCAGACACCTGATATGATGATGTGCTTTCCCAACCAGAGTGAATACTATGCACAGGAAGTTCATGTTTTCAAAACTGCTCCTCAAACCTTTGCCCACTATCTTTCCCAGTTGTCTGAAATCAGATAAGGAAAATGATAAGGAGTATTTCTAGGAGATCAGGGATCTTGCAAAAGAACTCAAAGGAAAATGATTTAAGATCATACTAAGAAAACAATACACCGATTGTTTGCCTGGTTTTTCTTCTTGTTGTTGTTTAATTACATAGTAACAAATGCAGAAATACTTAAAAGAAAACTAGTCCAGTTTATATCTTCCTCAAATTCCTATTCTCTTCTTAAATAATTTTAGTTTAGTGTTCAATGTCCAATGGTCATTTTTTTTGTACTGCTCTTCATCACTTTTGTATTCTTCTGTTTACACACAGGTGCAACCATTTACTTGAATTGTCATTCTAAATTATATTTTCCTTCTCATATTTCCCCCAAGATCATTCTGTTTTGTTACAGAAGAAAAACCCTTATAATTGCTAAATATTAATTACATGTTACTTAGCTAATTCTGACAGTGCACTTTGTTTCCATAGTTTCACTATAGTAATTAAAGCTGCACTATTATTTTAAAATAGGTTTTCTGAACAATATATATCTCTAATTTTATCTTTTATAAATTGTAAGTAACTACTTAACCCTTATCAATATTCTTATTTAGTTCTCTTTGGGGGCACAAGCATCTATGCTGTGTCTCTGAACTCAGGATCACTCTGGGTGGATTTGAATTTGGTGGATTTGGGGAAAAACTATGCTGGGGTCTCAAACTCAATTTACTGGGGGCCGCAGGAAGCAAAGTTGGAGTGATCCTTGAGTGCAAAGTCAGTTGTAAGCCTTGAACATTGGGGGGTGTGACCCAAACAACTAAAACAAAACAAAACAAAAAAAGATTCCTCTAGGGCAGGGCCACAAAATGTTGTATGGAGGGCAGCAAACTGCCTGCGGGCCCCGAGTTTGAGACCCCTGCACGGGGTTCTAAAGATTAATCATATGTTGCATTGCACAAGGCAAACATCCTAGTCACTGTAATATCACTCCAGCTCAATGATAACCTTTTAGTTTTCATTTGGGATGCACATCTTGGAACAAAAAATGTTTTGACTAAATTTACTTTCAAATAATTGTTTATTAGAATCAGTATTAACAAGTGGTTACTTGTTTATCAATAACTTAGTCTCCAGCTCTCCATCAATCAGGGTTATTTCAATATCAATATACCTGTCATCTCCATTTGACCAGACATTACATGTAAACACTATTTTAAGATAATTTATATTTATGAAATTTTTCCAATTTTATTTCACGATATTCCACAGATATTAATACATTAGTTCATAAAATAACACTGACAATTCAAAGCACATGTGATCTATATTTTGAGGTTCTAGTTTAGTATTCTAAGCCTTAAATCAATATTTAGAATTAAATATACTTGAGGTCTTATAAAATACCCACATTGATCTGGCTAATAACATTTTGATGTTTGCCTATGTAAGCAGGTTAGCATTCAGTATGGAAATTTTCATATATAATCAGGAATGATTTTAAGTACTACTTTTTTAGCAACAGCCCAGGACATTTATTATGACACTTCTTGGTAGAGTGAAATCATGCTGCCACTGGATTGGACCTTATGAATCATTTTGGAAATACATTAACTAACACTTTTAAATGATTCAAGTGGTAAGCCATATCTATTTTCCACAGCTATTGTCATGTAAGCAACAAAACAGCAGCCCAGATTCAAAGGTTCTAAACTAACCTCAGAAAAAAATGCAAGTCAAGACACCTAAATTCATGGTCATGCTAGTCTTTGGGCCAAAAACTTTGGGGTGCACATATAGGGAACCCCACCCTGCTGAAGTCCTTGCAGTAATACCCATATACCATATAACCACCATGCCAAGGACTCAACCTTGCTGCTTCATAACTAATCTTTGCAGAGATGTCAATTGGTTAGTAAAAAGTTTTAGTTACACTTGTTCTTAGGCTGAGAACTCTGGGACCTTCTTGGAGTGTGGGTGGCCAGCCTTCCCAAACCGCCATACTGCTAGAAACCCCAGCAGCCAGAACCACATACCAATGACTGACACACATATGAAAGCCATGGTGTAGTTTCACAGATTCACCACTGATCTGCATGATTCACACTAAACCAAGCTGCTGAAACTAAAAGGCCGAATTCTGGGGATACTGTCATTTCTGGAGCAAGCTGTTAATGTGCTAGAATGACACCTCTAATTTTCACAATATAAGCAATCCTGCACTGGACATAAAATTAGATGAAAAAGTACCGTAGAAGACAACTAAACTCAGAATATCCTGGTATCCTTGTGAAATATAACAATTTACACCATTTTTGACAGTAGCAAAGATGCAATTTATTTTATTTTTTCAAATTTTATTTTATTGAAACAATTGTGATCTACAGAAACCTTCATAGTTAAATTTTAGATATACAGTGAATCAGGGTCATTCAGACCACCAGTGTCAAACTCTCTCCACAAATAAACTCAAACTACCTCCTATACTACCACCCTTTGCCCCCTGACATGCCAGTATAATAGGTCCCTTTAAGTTTATATTGTTAAAGTTTAGGTCTCTTGATTTTATTGTTGCTGACTTTGGCTTATTTAGTTCTGTCCTTATTTCTTTCCCCATCCAATGATCTTGGCTCCTAGTCCCCAGCATTTCTTTCTTTCTTTCTTCTTAGTTTTATAGAAAATTTGTGGGAATATGTGTATCAAGGTTTTATGAAAAAGGTGGGAGCCCTATTTAAAATAAGAAATAAAAAATATAAAAAAAATAAAAATGAGGGTGTATGTGTGGAAATTTTTTGTTTTGTTTTGTTCTGTTTTACATAGGTACAGCAAAAGATGGGCAAAATAGAAATGAAAAAACTTTTGGCCTATAAACAGAGAGAACTTACCCATGATACATCCTGGCATAAGTCCAACTACAGGCTCTGGGCATACTAAAATGTCTAACCTTAAGAACTTTCTTTGTGATTCCAGTAAAAATTCTCAATCATGGTTGTCATAGTCAGGTTTCTGTAGTTAGAGATACTTGTTTCTGTATAGATCCTACTTTGAAGTCAGGGTGACATGGAGTGTCCTCTGATTTCAACTCACTGTGAGGTGGCAATGCAGGGAACCTTGCCCTAAAAGCAAGATGTTGCTGTTACCAAGTCTCTTCCATGGAACTTTTTTTCATCTAGTTTGCTGAAAAAAGCCATTAAAAATCCATTATTCTGTGCGTACTAAGGGGCCAGGCTTGGGGATTGGTGGGAAACTTGGGACAATGACAGAGAGAAAGTCACACTGATTGTGGGCCTGATATTGGAACATCGACTGTCTGAAACAGCTCTATTACCAACAACTTTGTAAACCAAAATTTTTAAATAAAGTTCAAAAAATAAATACACTATTAGAGTGATAAGTGAAAAAAATTGATAAATGAGTGAATTTTTCTACCATCACCCAATATCCTCATTATGCTCAAGTACTTTAGACTTTTCTAAGCAGAGTGTACAATTCGGTAATCATAACTTAATTGACTCTGTTTCAGATTTGCTTCAATTTTCACAAGTTCTAATTTAGAATTAAATAAACAACATATTACACATTTCAGGACATCACACCATCAATTAAACTATGCAAATATATTTTCAATGTTGCTTTTAAATTAATTAAGAAGATTTACCAAAAATAACTCTATAACGGGGCCGGAGCAGTGGCACAGCAGTAGGGCATTGTGAGGGTCATGGTTCGATCTGCTGGAGTCCCATATGCTCTCCCAAGCCAGGAGCGATTTCTGAGCACATAGCCGGAAGTAAGCCCTGAGCGTCACTGGTTGTGGCTCATAAAACCAAAATCCAAACCAAAACAAACAAACAAAAATAAAACTATATAAACAGAGCCGGAGTGATAGTATAGCGGTAGGGCACTTGCCTTGCACAAGGCTGACTGACCCAGGACTGACCTAGGTTCGATCCTAGTGTCCCATACGGTCACCCAAGCCAGGAGATATTTCTGAGGGCACAGCCAAGAGTAACCCCTCAGCGTCACCGTGTGTGGCCCAAAAAATAAAACAAAAACAAAAAAGAATAACTATATAAGTGCAGATATGCTAGCTTAATTCCATGGAGAAAAGTTAGGCTAACTCTTATACATCTAATTTTACAAATAACACAGGAATCAAACCCAGAAATATTAAAGTATGGTGTGACTGAAAGTGCTTTCTAGTGCTCGCTTCGGCAGCACATATACTAAAATTGAAAGATAGAGAGAAGATTAGCATGGCCCCTGCGCAAGGATGACATGCAAATTCGTGAAGCGTTCTATATTTTTTAAGAAAAAAAAGAAAGTGCTTTATAAATACAATTTTAAACTAATGTAATATATACAACAGTTAATTTTACTTTTCTTGTTTACTTTATGAAAAGAATCAATATACATTACCAAGGTTATTACCACTGATCAATATAATATATTATCAATAATTGATGTAAATATGTTAATTAATATATATTTTGTTTGTTTGAGGTCACCCATGTTCTTAGGTCTTACTCTTGACTCTGTGGCCAGGAATCACTTCTAACAGACTAAGGAGGCCATATAGGAAACTGGAATTTGAACCCAGGTAATCCATATAGAAGGTAAGGGACCTACTATTGCTCTTACCCTTTTGTATATTTCCACATGTGCTTGCATGTAAATAAAGTATGTTTAATGCTTCCACTAAGAATTGTAACACTATATTATTTTTATCTTAAGATGACAGATATGGTTTATTTTTGTAATTTTACCAAGATTCTAACTTTCCTATATGTCATATGTCAAATTTATATTATTCGATTTTTTTCTGAGTACTACATTAAATATATTAAATTAAAAGCTGGAAATATATCTGGTACATGAAGAGATAATATAGGGGTTAAGGATTTTTTCCTGTATGTAGCTGACGCTGGTTTGATCACTGGCACATCATTATCTGAAAACAGCTGGGAATGATCACTGAGTACAGAGTCGAGAGTATACATGGAAGACAAACAAAAAAGCAAACAAATAAAATATCATATATAAGACACAGGTCTAGTATTTTTTGAAGAAAAATAACCTCATGCATTTGAGAACCTAACCTTAAAACATATAGAAAATTGCATTTAGAAAATGATAAAATAACTAATTAAAAAGTTAAATAAAATAGAGTAAAATTTTGCATAAATAATTTACAAATAATGCGGAAATTAATGTTATTTTAAAATCCATGTTTATTAGTCATTTAAAAATTCCAGTAGAAAACTTCAGTAATTCTACTAAAAATCTGAGTTAAACCAAAGGCTCATAATCTCATATATTGGCAAAAAATTGATCAAAACAGAATTTTGGAGACTGTAAGATGTTATAACTATTTAAAAAATACTTTTGGATCTAAAATTTTTGGAATTATGCTTTTTAATTAGTTAAAAATATAACAACATGGATCAGCAAATTTCAAGATATTTAAGAGAAAAAAAGTGTATAGTGCTACTAAGACTATTTATTAAAAACAAAGTCCCACTGTCCATTGACCATGCCTATGAGTTAAATTAGGTCCAATAAAGATCAATATCCAGTACCACTTATATTGATGGCCCTTTTTAGTTTCAGTTGGTTAAGACCAGTTGGAATGAAACAATACAATCAGTTTTAATTTTCCTTGGTCAGATGCTGCTATAATGAAATTGTATTTCCTTTTGCAAGATACTATTCATTTTATGTGGAGAATTGCTTCAGAAGAGTTTTTGTAAATTAATATTGATTTATTCATATAAATACCAAATATAAGCTATTACAGCCCTTTTTGCTTTTTCTTCAGTACATTGTACTTTTTCTTCATTTCTACACAGTTAATATACAACCTCAAAAACAACACTACTTAACTGCTGTTATCCAACGTATTGACTTTTGTAGCTAATATTATTGTTGCTATCTTTATATTAATAATAATTATAAAGCTTATTTGAAATGTTGACTATAGTGGTGATATCTATTTGGTAGGGGACTATGTGTTGGGGCTATTCCTAATTTATTTCTAGTAGCTATTTTTTGTGTTTAGTTTCTACCTTCTGCGACTAAACATTTTGTATAGTTTTTGTGCTTTCCTGAAAATTATATACACATATAAATTTAGTAAATGTTTAGTTTTAGGACATGTGTGGATACTGAAAGTAAAATAAAACAGAACATTGCATGTTATGCCAAACTTTTACATATAGCATTAAAACGCATCAAAAAATCAACACAGAGCCAAACAGATATATGATCACTAAGTAATAAGCTAGACACAGTGGGGTCCACTTATTCTAGCAGCAGTGGGGTGAAGATGGGGGATATGGGATGAAAGATGGGAACGGATGTGGAGGGAGGACAAATTTGGTGATGGGAATTTCCCTGATTCAATGTTAATCTGTATCTAAAATACTACTGTGAAAGATATTTAAGCCAATATGGCCAAAATTAAAATTATATATAATAAAAAAATCAATCCATTGTAAATTATTAGTTCAAATCACTGAAAATATGTCACTTATAATTAATATGTGTGACATTTTATTTATTACTGTTTTGGTTTGGGGGTGTCACAGCTGTGGTGAGGTTTTATTGTTAGTTCTATGCTCATAAATAACTCCTTGCTCTATACACTTAGAGATACTCCGTGCAGACTTTTTAGATTATATTGGGTAGAAGAATTGAACCCGAGTCAGCCACATGCAAGGGAAAAGTCTATCCACTTTATTAATTCTTCACCCACTGAGAAATGACAAATTTTAGTTAATTTATTTTTTATATTTTCTGAATAAATTAGGAAAGCAAAATTAAATGTTAACTAAAAATTAAGTGTATATATAAGTGGAAAATTTAAGGTGTAGGCAAGAACCTTTTATTAATTTCCATTTGGAAATGATATTTACTCCTGAAAGTGTGACATTTTTAGTGTTTCAACTCTAAGTATTTTAAATAATATGTGGATGTGATTATTATATATTATATTAATTTTATAGTAATACTTGTATCTAACTACTACCATTTCAAATCATGAAAGTACTTTTGAAATTGCTTTTATTTTCACTTTTCAAACCAAGGTGCCTGGACAGATGAAAGAGAGACCTTCAGGTCCTGATACAGGGTTATTTTGTTTCTATGTACTTCTATGTGTTTCTCTTAATCACCTCAGCAGGGTTCTCAGGTAGCATGTGGAATTCATCATCATATATTCAGAAAGGAACATGAAAGCCTAAAGGTCACCAAGGTGAGTTTCCTAAAATGCCCAGTTTAGTATATATGGCAGGTATGCAATTTTATTTGACAAATTGTAGAGCAAGACAAATAAATTATTTTTATCAACAATTAGTTTTGGATACTAGATGGTGGAAAATAAAAGTATATTGAAACTTCAGAGAGAAGTAGATACTCACTCTATGCTTTTTATAGAGTTTAAATGCATAGTCATTGAAGAAATGATTTATTAAACATTTATTTCATAATAAAATTACAAATATAAAGTATTATATAAATTATTACATTTTTGTTTAGCTTAAACTCTGTAAGAATTACCTATCTTTCAGGGATAAAGAGGTAGCATAGTGATAGCCTTACACGAGGCTGACCCAGGACTGATGTGGGTTTGATCCCTGGTATCCCATGTGATCCCCCAAGTCTGAGGCGATTTCTGAGCAGAGAGCCGGGAGTAACCCCTGAGAGCCACCGGGTGTGGCCCAAGAGATCTAAAAAAATTTCCTATCTTTTTTCAAAATATATAACATATTATATATGTTAATTATATTAATTAAATCAAAGTATTGTATGTGAATAAATTTAAATATATTTATTTCTATCATAGTATCTGCAGAGTAATTTTTTTGGTTTTGTTTTAGCCATATCCAGAGATACTTAGCGTTTACTCCTGGCTCTATATTTTTCTGTCAATCCTGGTTATGGTTGAGGGATCATATGCGAGGCAGGGAGATCCAAACTGGGTTAGCCATGTGCAAGGTAAATTTTTAACATGCTGGACTATCTCTCCAGTTGTTATGGAATGATATTTCAATATTACTATTACCACTTACTGTGTAAGAGCTCAAAAAATGAAGATAATTAAATAATAAATAACTAGACTTCTCTAAGTTATAAATGAAACCATACTTTGTCTACAGACTAGCTCACAATTCATGTAGTAATGAAATATAATTGAAGCCAGTCACACAATCAAGGATATGGCGCAACCAAATTATCTTCACATTTAGCATAATGCAAGAATTTGAGTTTAACCTCTGAGACAGCATTATGTAGTATATACCTAAGAATCTCTGAGAATTGCTGGGAGTGGCCCCAGTAAAAATCATACACCCTGAGGGCCAATGCCATAGCATAGCAGGTGGAGTATTCACCTTGACCACTTTCTACAGGGATTCAATTACTGACATCCCATATCATCATCCTTGGTGTCCACCAGGAATAATTCCTGAGTCCAGATCCAAGGTGTGGCTCAAGTTCATAAAAGAACATACCCACTAAACATTTGCATTGCAGTTTTCTATGGAATTAAGTTCATACTAACAAGTGTTTAAATACATTGGGAGTGTATTTAAAATCAGGTAACACTACAGTTTTGCTATGATAGGAATAAATACTCATATATAAAGTATGGTTTTATATACTAGAAACATATTATGAAAATTGGACATTTATTATTATAAATATATTTATAAATTATAATTATTATATATTTATAAATAAATTATATTTATTACTATAACTCTGGATGGGCTGATGCTATAGTGAAGTCAGTAGGTTTTTCAGTGACTGACTCAAATTCCATCCTAGATTCCCATCTGGTCACCTGAGCATTACCAGGAATGATCCCTGAGCACAGGAGTGAACTAGGAGAAAGTCCTAAGCTCCGCCAATTGTTACACAAAATGCACAACAAACAAAAAAGGAAATGAATAAAAACGTGCATTTATAGGTAATTTTGTATCCAGGAATATTGTAATAGTTGCAGTGCCTGACTTAAATTTATGAGATAATGCTTTCAATTTCTATTACTAGGTCACATGACCATGTAATCCCAGGCATTGCTGTTTTGTTCCTCAACATCACAACAGCCTCTAGAAATTCTGAAATGCTGCAACTAATATGTATGAACAGTGCTAGTGTGTAAGTGTCCAAATGTGAAAGCTAGTGAACCCTGCAAGTAAAATGTACATTAAGTGCCACAATTAAAGAGTTTAATCTCAGCAAGCCCAAGAAACTGCAAAAATAATTCAACAGTGTGTAAACCCTGATCATCACAGCAACAATAACATGTGAAATATTACAAAAAAATGATAGAACTAATAACAAAATAATAAACTGGGGCCACTTTATCTAGAGATACTAGGAAAATAAATTTATTTTAAAGGCACATATTTAAACTTCAGTTATACTTACATAAGCAATTTCTTTCTCATGTGTAATGCAAATTTAAAATCTATTCTTTAGGCACCCTGATGCTCTATTCTAGTTATCTTTTCAATCAAGAGAGTTTTAGATTATAAGAACTATAACTGATCACATAATGACTATTCCATTAACCCACATATTCACTATGTTCTCAGTATAACATATGCAAATATGAAAATAAATAGAAGTACATGCTTTAACAAAATAACAGAGCTGACAAGATGTCAAATTTGTTTTCAGTATCTGTAAATCTGTAAGACGCCTTCAAATAGTTCTTTTGCCAAAAGTTGTGTCTCAGCAAATTGTCATTATAAATACAGATGTAATAACAGCCATCTTATTTGCATATACATAATAAAACTGTATTTGCTGACTCTCTTTGAAGTTTAATATAATTCAAAGATTTAGATTGTTTCATTTAAGAATGATAGGGAAAATGGCACAAATAATAAAAGAAAAACATAAGAAATATATCAGATATAAGGGGCCGAAAAGATAGCACAGTGGTAAGACATTTTGCCTGGCATGCAGAAGAACAATTGTTCAAATCCCAGTGTTCCATATGGTCCCTCGAGCCTGCAGGGAGCGATTTCTGAACATAAAGCTGGGAGTAGCCTCTGAGTGCTGCTGGGTGTGACCAAAAAAAAAAAAGTCAGATATTCGAATTTATAACTTAAGAGTGGTGTTGCCAGAATGACAGCGTGACAAGTAGAACATTTACCTCGCACATTGATGAACCGGATTTGACCTCCGTCATCCTATATGATCCCCCAAGCCTGCTTAAAGTAATTTCTGAGTGAAAAACCAGGAGTTACCCTTGAGCACTGCCAGGTTTGACTAAAAAGAAACAAACAAAAACAAACAAATAACAGCACCAACAAGAAACAAAATTAAGAGTATCTTCTATTCAGTTATCAAGCAATCAGCTACCAAACTGATAGAAGTATAGAATGAGACTTTTCTATGTGAGAACTTATAAGATTTATAGAGAATCAGGGATTTGTATGACAGTGAACTTTGTTCTTGAAAAGATAAAACATGGACTCTTCCTAGTTTTTCTGTTTTTTTTTTTTTGTCTGTTTGTTTGTTTGCCTTTTTGTTTCCTTTTTTCTTTTTTCCTTCTTCCCCCAGATGGTACCAAGGCCAGACAGTTGAATGTTCATTTGGTGGAAATAAAAACTGATCAGACATGAATACTGAATCTAAAGTCAATGACAACAGAATCGATACCCAATCTACAACAAGCTGTACAAGAAGAGAATAGCTGCACTAGCATTACGGGGGTGAAGGAGGGAAATGTAGGATGCATGCTGGGAACAGGGGTATAGGGAGGACAATACTGGTGGTGAGAATGCCCCTCACTTATTGTCACTATGTGCCTATGTGCCTCAAATATTACTGTAACAGAATTGTAATTCACTTTGATCACAATAAAATTTAAAAAAATAAAATAAAATAAAGGAAAAAAAGATAAAATACCTAAAATATAGTAAGTATGAAACTATACAGAAAACACTAAAATGAAAAGTATTGAGAACAACAATAAAACTTTTTTTAAGGGGCTGAAGTGGTGGTGTAAGACGTAAAGTATCTGCCTTGCCAAGGCTAGCTACCCTAGGACAGAATGCGATTCGGTCCCCCAGCATCCGATATGGTCCCTCAAGCCAGGAGAGATTTCTGAGTGCATAGCCAGGAGTGTAACCCCTGAGTGTCATCAGGTATGCCCCCCCAAAAAATAACTTTTTTAAGTTTTGGCTCTGCAAAAATCTTGAGTGAAGGATAAATTATTTATAAATTTTGCATGTAAAATTATAAATCAAGTGATATGAGCCAATTACAATAAAAATTATTAAACACTTTTTAAAATGGCTTAAGTATTGAAAAAATAATAATTTATTAAATCATTTAACCTTATAATTGAGAAATATTACACTGACTTCTGTGAATACGGCTTGGTAAATCACCAATCCTAGACCCTTCCCATACTATTGGATAAAAGCACTTGACTTTGGGGCTGGAGTGATAACACAGTGGTAGGACATTTGCCTTGTATGCACATGTTCTTTTTTTTAAACAACTTTATTACATACATGATTGTGTTTGGGTTTCAGTCATGTAAAGAACATCACCAATCACCAGTGCAACATTCCCATCACCAATGTCCCAAATCTCCCTGCTCCCCACCCAAACACCGCCTGTACTCTAGGCAAGCTTTCTATTTCCCTCATATATTCTCATTATTAGGATAGTTCAAAACGTAGTTATTTCTCTAACTAAACTCATACCTTTTTGTGGTGAGTTCATGAGGTGAGCTGTTACTTCCAGCTCTTTTCCTTTTGTGTCTGAAAATTGTTATTGCAAGAATGTCTTTCATTGTTCTTAAAACCCATAGATGAGTGAGACCATTCTGCATCTTTCTCTCTCTCTCTCTCTCTGACTTATTTCACTCAGCATAATAGATTCCACGTACATCCACGTATCAAAAAATTTCATGACTATCTCTCCTGATAGCTGCATAATATTCTATTGTGTATATATACCACTGTTTCTTTAGCCATTCATCTGTTGAAGGGTATCTTGGTTGTTTCCAGAGTCTTGTTATGGTAAATAGTGCTGCAATGAATATAGGTGAAGAAAAGAGTTTTTGTATTGTATTTTTGTGTTCGTAGGGTATATTCCTAGGAGTGGTATAGCTGGGTCGTATGGGAGCTCAATTTCCAGTTTTTGGAGGAATCTCCATATTGCTTTTCATAAAGGTTGAACTAGACAGCATTCCCACCAGAAGTGGATAAGAGTTCCTTTCTCTCCACATCCCCGCCAACACTGCTTGTTCTCATTCTTTGAGATGTGTGCCAATCTCTGGGGTGTGAGGTGGTACCTCATAGTTGTTTTGATTTGCATCTCTCTGATGAATAGTGAGTGATGTGGAACATTTTTTCATGTGTCTTTTGACCAATTGTATTTCTTCTTTGTCAAAGTCTCTGTCCATTACTTCTTCCCATTTTTTGATGGGATTAAATATTTTTTCTTGTAAATTTCTGTCAGTGCCTTGTATATTTTGAAGTATTGCCCCTTGTCTAATGGGTATTGGGTGAATAGTTTCTCCCACTCAGTGAGGGCTCTTGTATCCTGGGCGCTATTTTTTTTTTGAGGTGCAGAAGATTCTCAATTTAATATATTCCCATTTGTTACTCTCTGCTTTCACTTGCTTGGAGAGTGCAGTTTCCTCTTAGAAGATGCCTTTAGGCTCAATGTCTTGAAGTGTTTTACCTACATGATGTTCTATGTATCTTATGGTTTTGGGTCTGATATTGAGGTCTTTCATCCATTTGGATTTAACCTTCATACATGATCTTAGCTGGGGGTCTAAGTTCAATTTTTTGCAAGTGGCTAGCCAGTTGTGCCAACACCACTTGTTGAAGAGGCTTTCTTTGCTCCATCTAGGATTTCTTTCTCCTTTATTAAAAATTAGGTGATTGTATGTCTAGGGAATATTCTCTCAGTATTCAAGCCTATTCCACTGATCTGAGGGCCTGTCTTTATTCCAATACCATGCTGTTTGATAACTATAGCTTTGTAGTACAGTTTAAAGTTGGGAAAAGTGATTCCTCCCATATTCTTTTTCCCAATGATTGCTTTAGCTATTTAGGGTGTTTATTGTTCCAAATGAATTTCATTAGTGCTTGATCCACTTCTTTGAATAATGTCATGGGTATCTTTAGAGGGATCACATTAAATCTGTACAATGCTTTGGGGAGTATTGCCATTTTAATGATGTGAATCCTGCCAATCCATGAGCAGGGTATGTGCTTCCATTTCCACGTGTCCTCTCTTATTTCTTGGAGCAGAGTTTTATAGTTTTCTTTGTATAGGTCCTTCACATTTTTAGTCACGTTGATTCTAAGATATTTGAGTTTGTGTGGCACTATTGTGAATGGGGTTGTTTTCTTAATGTCCATTTCCTCCTTATTAATATTGGTGTATAGAAAGGCCATTAATTTTTTGTGTTAATTTTGTAGCCTGCCACCTTGCTATCTGAGTCTATTGTTTCTAGAAGATTTTTTGTAGAGACTTTAGTGTTTTCTAGATAGAGTATCATGTCATCTGCAAACATTGAGAGCTTGACTTCTTCCTTTCCTATCTGGATTCACTTGATATCTTTTTCTTGCCTAATTGCTATAGCAAGTACTTCCAGTGCTATGTTGAATAGGAGTGGTGAAAGAGGACAGCCTTGTCTTGTGCCAGAATTTAGAAGAAAGGCTTGCAATTTTTCTCCCTTGAGGATAACATTTGCCTCTGGCTTGTGGTAAATGGCCTTAACTATATTGAGAATGGTTCCTTCCATTCCCATCTTTCTGAAGAGTTTTGATCAAAAATGGGTGTTAGGGGCCCGGAGAGATAGCACAGTGGTGTTTGCCTTGCAAGCAGTCGATCTAGGACCTAAGATGGTTGGTTCGAATCCCGGTGTCCCATATGGTCCCCCGTGCCTGCCAGGAGCTATTTCTGAGCAGACAGCCAGGAGTAACCCCTGAGCACCGCCGGGTGTGGCCCAAAAACCAAAAAAAAAAAAAAAAAAAAAAATGGGTGTTAGAACTTATCAAATGCTTTCTCGGTGTTTATTGATATGATCATGTGATTTCTATTTTGCTGTTGTTAATGTTGTGTATTATGTTGATAGATTTACGAATGTTAAACCAGCCCTGCATTCCTGGCATGAAACCTACTTGATCATAGTTGATGATCTCCTTAATGAGTCATTGAATCCTATTTGCCAGGATTTTGTTGAGGATATTTGCATCTGTATTCATCAGCGATATTGGTCTGTAATTTTCTTATTTCATAGCATCTCTGGTTTAGGTATCAAGGTGATAAAAGCTATTTGGATAAAAAGCTATTTGGAAGTGTTTATTTTTTTGATTTCATGAAAGAGTCTTGCCAGGATTGATAGAAGTTCCTCTTGAAAATTTTGAAAGAATTCATTAGTAAATCCATCTAGGCCTGGACTTTTGTTTTTGGGCAGATATTTGATTACTGTCTTAATTTCCACAATAATGATGGGTGTGTTTAGATATGCTACATCCTCTTCATCCAACTGTGGAAGATTATAAGAGTCCCAAAATTTATTCTTTTCTTGGAGATTTTCATTTTTAGTGGCATAGAGTTTCTCAAAGTACTTTCTGATTATCCTTTGGATCTCTACCATATCAGTAGTAATCTCTCCTTTTTCATTCCTAATACGAGTTATCAAGTTTCTCTCTCTCTCTTTTTTTGTTAGTTTTGCCAGTGGTCTATCAATCTTGTTTATTTTTTCTTGTTTTGTTTTGTTTTGGTTTGGTTTGGTTTTTGGGCCACACCCGGCATTGCTCAGGGGTTATTCCTGGCTGTCTGCTCAGAAATAACTCCTGGCAGGCACGGGGGACCATATAGGACACCGGGATTCAAACCAACCACCTTTGGTCCTGGATCGGCTGCTTGAAAGGCAAACGCCACTGTGCTATTTCTCAGGGCCCATTGTTTATTTTTTCAAAAAAATCAACTTCTGCTTTCATTGATCGTTTGGATTGTTTGTCGGGTTCCACTTCATTGATTTCTGCTCTCAGCTTTGTTATTTCCTCCTGTCTCCGTATTTTTGGGTCCTTTTGTTGAGTACTTTCTAATTCTAAGAGCTGCGTCATTAAGCTATCCAGGTATGCCCCTTTTTCTTTCCTGATGTGTGCTTGCAAAGCTATAAATATTCCTCTCAGTACCGCTTTTGCTGTGTCCCATAGGTTCTGATAGATTGTGTCTCCATTGTCATTTGTTTCTAGGAAGGTTTTGATTTAGTCTTTGATTTCATCTCAGACCCACTGGTTATTCAGTATTAGGCTGCTTAACTTCCAGGTATTAAATTTTTTCTTCTGTGTCCCTTTATAGTTCACATATAATTTCAGGGCCTTGTGGTAAGCGAAGGTAGCCTAAAAAATTTCTATCCTCTTGATATTATGAAGGTATGTTTTATGTGCTAGCATGTTGTCTATTCTGGACAATGTCCCATATATATTAGAGAAGAATGTGTATCTAGGCTTCTGGGGGTGGAATGTCCTGTATATATCTACTAGGCCTCTTTCTTCCATTTCTCTTTTCAGGTATAGTTAATTCTTGTTGGGTTTCAGTCTGGTTGACCTGTCAAGTGCTGACAATGCCGTGTTGAGGTTTGCCACAAATATTGTGTTGTTATTAATATTATTTTTCAGATTTTTCAACAATTGTATTAAATATTTTTCTGGCCCCTCTTTCGGTGCAATGTTTATAAGAGTGATTTATTCCTGCTGTACATATCCCTTGATTAATACAAAGTGTCCAAATTTGTCCCTTACAACTTTCCTAAGTATAAAGTTTGCATCATCTGATATTAATATGCCCACTCCAGCTTTTTTATGGGTGTTGTTTGCTTGGATGATTTTCCTCCAGCCTTTTATTTTGAGTCTGTTTGTTCTGACTATTCAGGTGCATTTCTTGTAGGCAGCAGAAGGTTGGATTGAGATTTTTGATCCATTTAGCCACTCTGTGTCTCTTAACTGGTGCATTTAGTCCATTGACATTGAGAGAAAGAATTGTCCTGGGAGTTGGTGCCATCTTTAATTCGAAGTTTGGTGTGTCTGTTGGTCAGTCTTGTCTTAAAGTAGGCCATTCAGTTTTTCTTTTAAGAATGGTTTTGAGTCTGTAAATTTTCTTCACTGTTGTTTGTCTTTGAAACCATGTATTGTTCCTTCAAACCTGAAAGTGAAGTTTTGCTGGGTGCAGTATTCTAGGCGAAGCATTTATTTCATTGAGTTTTGTCACTATGTCCCACCACTGGCTTCTGGCCTTGAGTGTTTCTGGTGACAGGTCTGCAGTAAATCTCAAGGATGTTCCCATGAATGTAATTTCTCTTTTCGATCTTGCTGCTTTCAGAATTCTGTCTCTATCTGTGGGATTCGTCATTGTGACTAGGATGTGTCTTGGGGTGTTTATTCTGGGGTCTCTTGTAGTTGGTACTCTTTGGGCATGCAGGATATGATCACATGTATTCATTAGCTCTGGTAGTTTCTCTTTAATGATTTTCTTGACCATTGATCCTTTCTGGAGATTTTCTTCTTGGGTCTCTGGGAATTCAATGAGTCTTAAGTTATTTCTGTTGAGCTTATCATAGACTTCTATTTTCATTTGTTCCCATTCTTTGAGTAATTTTTCCATTGTTTGATCATTTGCTTTAAGGCTTTTTTCCAATTTCTTCTGCTGTATGGAATTGTTATTCATCTCATCTTCCAGTGTACTAATTCTATCCTCAGCTGCTGTTAACCCGTGGGAAAGCTCAACCATGTTTTTCTTCAATTCATCTACTGAGTTTTTCAGACCTGTTATTTGACCTGAAATTTCAGTTTGGAGTTTTCTGATTTCTATCTTCATATTCTCTTGATTCTTATTAGTTTTCTCTCTATACTTTCTTTGAGTTCTTTGAACATCTTCCATATTGCGACTCTAAACTCATTATCTGAGAGACTGACTAGTTGGTTGGTCATGTTCAAGTCATCAGAGTTGCCATAGTTATTCTCTATGTCTGGTGCTGGCCTGGGTTGTTTCCCCACTGTCACACTTGTATTATAGGTTTTTCTATGTGTTGTGGTTGTATTCATTGGCTAAATAATGTGCACGGCCGGGAAGCGAAGTGGAGCAGCCATGCTCCTCTGGCTCCACCCTTTCTGGACTTGTAAACTCACCTCCAAGGAGGGCTCTATGGGAAGACGAGCCGTCCTCAGATGAGCCACACACAGGATGAAATCAGGCCAAAAATAATGCACAGCACAGAAAACAGGCAGATAGGGGTGCTGGCATCTGAGTTCTAGCAGAGTTCAATGGCTTCCCCTTTCTGGGAATGTAAGCTCAGCTCCAGGGAAGGCTCCAGGGAAGGCGAGTTGTCCACAGATGAGCCACACACAGGATGAAATCAGGCCGAAGATGGAGCACAGCACAAAAGACAGGCAGATAGGGATGCTGGCATCTGCGTTCCAGCAGAGTTCAGCAGCTTCCCTTTCTTCGCGTGTAAGTTCAGCTCCAGGGAAGGCTCCAGAGAAGGCAAGCCATCCATATATTAGCCACACACAGGATGAAATCATGCAGATGTTATTGTACAGATCCCCAGGTTCGATCCCAGCATCCCATATGGTCCCCTTAGCTAGGAGTGATTTCTGAGCACAATCTGGTATGGCCCAAAAACCAAAAATAAATAATTATAAGCACTGTACTTTGTAAAAAAATATTTTTATCTAATATCAATGGAAAACATAATTATTAAAAATAGGAAAAATCGGGGCTGGTGAGGTGGCGCTAGATGTAAGGTGTATGCCTTGCAAGCACTATCCAAGGAAGAATCGCTGTTCAATCCCCCAGCATCCCATATGGTACCCCCAAGCCAGGGGCAATTTTTGAGCGCTTAGCCAGGAGTAATCTCTAAGCATTAAACGGGTTTGGATCCCCCCAAAATAGGAAAAGTCACAAACAGAATACCCCTTTCACCAGTGCAACATTCCCACCACCAATGCCCCCTCCTGCACAACAGCCTCTACAATTTATGGCTGAAATCCAACTACAGACCTCCTTGTAGTCATGGTGCTTAAATAAAGATTTATATTAAAAATAAAATTAAAATAAAAAAACTGGAAATATGCAGACAGGAGATAAAATAAGGTTGGGGATAAGGATAAAGAAATAAAAATAATGAAAATCTGGTTTGTGAACCCTGACTTTACATAAGTAAATTAATGCATGCTAAGACCTTCTCTAATAGATGACACATTGTATTTTTCTCTACTTTATTATTAAAAATTTTGGCTTAATTATCATAGATATGTGGCAATCACAGACATATCAGGAGAGAAATATTTTTTTTTGTTTTTTGATTTGTTTTGTTTTGTGGTCACACCTGACAGTGCTCCGGAGGTTACTTCTGGTTCTATGATCAGAAATTACTCCTGGCAGGCAAGGGGGACCATATGGGTTGCTGGGATTCGAACCACTGTCAGTTCTGGGTCAGCTGCTTGCAAGGCAAATGCCCTACCACTGTGCTTTCTATCTGGTCATAGGATAGAAACAATTTTAAGTGTATATACTCATAGTATTAACATTATTCTTTATAATATCATAAGGAAAATGTAAAACTAGGAAAAAAGAATGAAAAGAGGAAGGAAGAAATGAAATATGTAAAAAGAAATGAATTAATTATATATATTTAGTTTGAAAATATTAAGTGTACAATTTATTAGACAGATTAAGTTTGGTATATGTCAAGAGGTATTATGGCAGGAGTTCTTACAACAGGGAGGAATACAAAAATATAGGTTTCAACTTTTATAATGCAAAATTGTAAGTTAAAAATCAAAGATCTCATAACAGATATGGAATCCAAATCATTAGCAGAACTTTAGTACTTTGAAATACTTATGAGGGGCCTGCGAGGTGGTGCTAGAGGTAAGGTGTCTGCCTTGCAAGTGCTAGCCAAGGAAGGAATGTGGTTCGATCCCCCAGCATCCCATATGGTCCCCCAAGCCAGGGGCAATTGCTGAGCTCTTAGCCAGGAGTAATCCCTGAGCATCAAATGGGTGTGGCCCAAAAACCAAAAAAAAAAAAAAAAAGAAAAAGAAAAGAAATACTTATGAACTATTAAAAGCATGAGATTATTGATCACATAAATTAAATCATACAAAATAAACAATGGGCACAGATATAAAGGCATTAGAGCGGCCAAAGATAAATACTTTATAAAACAAAAAATAATTTCAGCAAAGTTTTAGATACATATATTTAATAGTTCTGCATTAAAAGTAAGTGAAATATTTCAACTTTTCCCAAATTAGGTAGAGTGATAGAACATCAGGTATGTCATTTGCCTTGTATGTGACCAACCGTGGTTTAATCTCCAGTATCTGGTCCTGCAAGACTGTCAAAGAGTGATTTCTGAGAACAAAGCCAGGAATAATCCCTGAATGATGTATGGTGTGGCTCCAAAAAGAAACAAAACAAAACAAAACAAAAAAATAACTAAAAAAGTCTTGATGCAAACATTACTGTAAACCTAAAATAAACAAAGAAAAAAGAAACAAATCACATATCAGTATGCCTGCTGCAAAACTGTGCAGCATCATTTAAGAGACAATATCAGCAATCAGCAATTTAAGAAAGCCTAAAACTACATGCTCTTTCTCAAAGAGGAGGAACAATTCAGTGATGCCTAATCAGTTTTTCCACTTATATAATTTATCATTTTGTTGATAGTCTAAGCCATAGTTAAGCAAGCAAATAAATAATAAATGGAATTTTAATAAAGAAAATATTTTAATTGTAATTGACCACTCTGGACTGCAGGACAGGGATGGGAGAAATCTGAGAACATTGGTGGTTTGAAATTTCATGGAGCCAGAGTGTCTCCCTTGCACTGTTATTGGAGCTCAGACTACTATTTGATCCCCCAGCATCCCTTATGGTCCCCAAGTCAGGAGAGGTTTCTGTGTACATAGATAGGCATAACCCCTGAGCATCACTGGGTGTGACCCAAAAAACAAAGGAAAATAAATTCATGGGTGAAAGGTGATATACATTGTAAGAATGAAAATTAATAAAAAACAACTTTGGGGACCACAGCAGTGGCGGAACCTGTAGGGCCTTTGCCTTGCTATGTGCTAACTTAGGATGGACCTCATTCCTATCCCCAGCATCCCATATGGTCCCCCAAGCCTGGAGCAATTTTTGAGCATGTAGCCAGAAGTATCCCCTGAGCATCACCGAGTGTGGCCCCAAAACAAAACAAAACAAAAAAACTTTGTAGACATGATATTAAAATAAAAAATAAAAAAACTACAGTAACTTTTACAGAAATAAGAGAAAACACAAATATTATTTCTGTGGAACATAATAATATTATAACATTGTAATATATTATTTGTACACAATATAATATATTTTATTATAAATATAATCTGTATGGAAATGTAATATAGTAACACAATTAAAAACTCAAAATTGGGGGTCAGAGTGATACCACATAGTAAGGCATTTGCCTGCACGCAGCCGACACAGAATTGACTTGGGTTTGATTCTCGGCATCCCATATGATCCCCTGAGTCCGCCAGGAGCAATTTCTGAGCTCAGAGCCAGGAGGAATCTCTGAGCACACCAAAACAAATAAACCACTCAAAATTGAAGAATAAAAATGTTAAATATATTTAAAAAACTACAATAAAATAAAGTGTCTTATAGGCATAATGGCAGATAGACTAATAGAACTAAATAATTGGTACAGAAATAATTGACACATGAATTTTGAATTATTTCAATAATAGAACCAAGAATACTAGGCAGCACTCAATAGTGAGCAGACCCTTTCTCAATAATAAATTTCAGAAGCATAGATGCTGATATGTAATAAAAACAAAGAAATGCAGTCAGGTATAAGAAAGTTTTGTTAAAGGATAGCATTTTAAGATGATATCCAGCTATTAATCCAAAACAAATACCCCCTTTCTTTTTTTCCCTTAAAATTCTTTCTTTGATAGGCAAAATCCTCACTCTGCCCTGTCTCACCCTGATGGACTTTATTCTGAGAGAATAAAGAATAAAGAGAGAGCAATTTGGCTTGGTACACTGAGAAATAGATACCGCGAGGAGAGAAGCAAATTGACTACATGATTCTTTCCTGACTTGCTTGGATTATTAATTCTTCACTGCTACCCTGCTTGTTTGACCCTTTGGCCTGTTGTGGAAATATGTCATGAGCCGGTGATATCATAACATGGGGATTTATTTTACAAAAGTTGTACTCTTTTGTTTGTGTTTGTTTTGGCGTCACACTGAGCAGTGCTCAGGGGTCACTCCTGACTCTGCACTCAGAAATCGCTTTTGGTAGGCTTGGGGAACCATATGGGAATTGAATTGGGTGGGGTCTGTCCTATGTTTTCCATGTGCAAGGCAAACGCTCTACCAGTGTGCTATTGCTCCTGGCCTGACAGTTGTATTCCCAGGCAGATGGGTCTGATGAAGGTAGGTAGTCGCGAAAGATTAATAAACCAAGTCAGTCAGGAGAGTATCATAAAGTCAGTCGTTGCCTAGTGGTCTCTCCATGCGGCAAGCCAAACTGCTCTTTCTTTATTCTCAGTATAAATTAAACCAGGTAGGAGATGGTGGAGCAAAATTCAGGTAAACTTTTTTGTTTTTGTTTTTGTTCTGTTTTCGGTCCACACCTGTAACACTCAGGGGTTACTGCTGGCTATATGCTCAGAAATCACTTCTGGCTCTAAGGACCATATGGGTCTCTCGGTATCAAAACTAGGTTGGTCCTGGGTGAGCCACATCCAAGGCAAACGCCTACTGCTGTGCTATCGCTTCGGCCCCTAGGTGAACTTTTACATATCACACAGGATTAGGAAAGGAGGAAAGAAGAAAATGGGGGAACACCTTTGATTTGGGTTAATAGCTGGATTACATCTTACAGTCAAGGATGTGACTCAAATGATAAAGCATATGTTATGCGGGTGCATAGCCTTGGGGTCAAATATTAGCACAGCATGTGTCTGAGTCTTTCTCTACCTGAGTACTATTAGGTTTGCTCCCTCATGCAAGGAAAAATATATCAGAATTTTATATTACATTTCACACAAAATTGATTCCAAATAAAGGTTGAACATAATGTATGTAAATAAAGACTTCTGGAAATACTGAAAAAAAGCAGAGGTTAAAGGTTCCCTGCCCTGTGTTGTGTCTGGGAGGTCTACAAGGACCACTGGGGTTGCCCAATTAGTTTGTAGTACCACAAAAGTTGAGGAAAACTCTATTTTCAGGCCTTTGCATTGAACATCTGGTCTGATTGGCTTAAATCTCTAGAAATAGTTGAGAAAAGACCTGTTGAGCACTTCTAGGAGGTCTCATATCCTGAATAAATATATTTGATAAATCTCGAGGCATATAGTGAAATCTTTGGAACGTAATTTTACAAATACATAACAAAAATGTGTAGATGATCAAGATTCACTAAAAAAATTGAATTCAATCAAACCAAAACTTATTATCCTGCATAGAAGACATAATTGAAAAGCAACATATATGATGAGAAAATATATTTGAATCATACATTTCTGGACACTGGATAAATATCTCATATATATACAAGATAAAACTTTATAACAAAACAACTAATGTCAGATTTTAAAGTCCAACAAAGTCTTAAGTATATTTTATATATATGTCAATAGCCAACAAATATACAAAACAGGTCAATGATTATCATTAAGCATTATATATCTGCAAGTCAAAAAGCAAAATGTGATATGCTCTAATTATCATTTTTAATAATTATTAAAAATAAAAAATAAGTTAATATCTAAGGAAAATTTTATCTGCAAGTCAAAAAGCAAAATGTGATATGCTCTAATTATCATTTTTAATAATTATTAAAAATAAAAAATAAGTTAATATCTAAGGAAAATTTTAAAAAAAATTCTTATACAGTGCCATTAGGAACCTAAAATGGAGAACTGATAGAAGGAAGCAGTTATGATATACCTGAAAACATATAAGCATGTTCTTAAATAAAGCTAAATATGGCATAAAAAAGGGAACAGATTTGCCATATGATGTCATAAATAGTCTTATATATATGTGTGTATGCTTAATTATAGAAATTATCTTGATTCTTGATGAGTTTTTAAAGACTATGCTAAACATGTATAACAAATGTTGCTCAGCATAAAAATGAAAAAAAAAAACCTGTTTATGCTAGTGTATGTGATGGTCAGTGACATACTTGGTGAGAGAAATAAAACAGCATGGAGACACATAATGTGTGATTTCCTTTATATGGAGTAGAGTCAAATTCAGAGTATAAAAAATTGAAAGATAGTTGTCAGGTACTTGAGGTTGGGTGGAAAATGGAGAATTAATCGAATCACATCAAGTTTTCATTTATCAAGACAAATCCTTTTTAAAAATTTGCTGTATGATAGCTTACCTACAATAAACTGCTTCTGGGTCTGAAGCCAAATATCTTAAAAAGAATGCAGTAAATAATGTAAAAAAGCCTTTTGAACAAAAGATATTACTGGTGTGAAGATATGAATTCATGGAGCACAGTTATGGGTTTAATCAAATGGATGGATGAACCCAAGAAAAATGTGATTGATTTTTATTGTGTTTCCAACAGCCTCATTTCCTGAGTCTTCTTTATTTTTCTGGGGAATGAAATTGGACACAATGAACCTCCATGTTCAGTGGACTGGAAAGGTGATGTTTTTTCAGGCAGTTGGAGAAGAAATGGTGTGTCAAGTATAAGGTGAGGCAGGTATAAGGAAGATATGATTGTTAGCAAGTTTGTCTCACTACTACTTTTCACCAAAATAAACTTTTTATAAATCATAGTCACTCCCAAAACTACAGCCTAACTTCACATAACTGTCTCAAGTATATTTTAGGTTAAACTTTGAGTCAATGTGCATTGTCTATGGGTAGATAACAAAGGATAGATATCTAGACACTCATTGCAGAAGACATAAAACACAGAAACAGATACAATATTTTATGAATAAAACCTCACCTATAAGTTTTGCAACAAAAGGAGATATAAATGAAGAACAAAAATCCTACAAATAATAAAATTTGAGCTTTTATTATACTAAATCTATTCTTCAAAAACACTTGAGGTAGCAATGCATAGGTTAATTATTAACTCTCTTCTAGTATTGAAATTTAAATTAAGCAATGCAGCTGCTGGCAATTTACATTATCAACAAACCTATCTGAATTATATTATTCACCATACATGCATCCTTAAATAAATCTTCACAATCATTTAATCCACAATATTTCAAAAGTAAAGTAAAAATATTTACAGAAGAAAATATTTATTTTATCATCACTGAAGATTGACTAAATATTCTTATGTTGCCTTTAATATGATATTTGATTGTTTGGTCATGTTTTATCTGCAGTTATGTATCTGCAAATGCTTTACATTTTAAGGGGAAATTTAAACACACTAACTTTTGAAAAAAACACTTTTTTAAAACATTATATATATGTTTAATTTTTGTGACATTTTCCTCATTAATTCTTTTTTAAAGTTCATATGCCTTGGGGCCAGATCTGTGGTGCAGCAGTAGGGTGTTTGCCTTGCATGCGCTAACCTAGGATGGACTGCAGTTTTATGCCCCGGCATCCCATATGGTGCCCCAAGCAGGAACTATTTCTGAGTGTCAGGAGTAACCCCTGAGCATCACAGTGTGTGTCCCCCCCAAAAACAAAACCAAAAAAAAACCAAAAAAAGTTCATATGCCTTGAAGTCAGAGAGACAGTACAGTATGTAGGTCATTTGGCTTGTAAGCAGTTGACCTGAGTTCAATCCCACACATGCCATATGATCCCTTGAACCCCATATGACTTCCTGAACTCCATGTGATCCCTTGAACAGCTGCACGGTATGATAACTGACCCTGAATTCAGAAATCAGCATAATCCCTGAAAATTGCCATGTGTGGGCCAACCCCCCAATGCAAATATCTTAATCTAATATTTTGTGTTTAATTTTAATATTTTACAATTTTATAATGATATAATAGCTTTTATTATATCCTTGCTTTATTGAATAGTGACATTATTTGATTTATTATACTTTATTACATAAAGTATAATTGTATATAAAATTTTATAAATTGTATTATATTTTATTGTGTGTCTTTGGTTCAATAACAGATTTTTTCCTGCATCCCGAGAATGGGGATATATCATTTGCTAAATGAAGCTGAGATGGGAAATAAGTCAAAATGGCAATTTATCCCTCTTACAATATGATACAAATATTAATCTTATAAAGAAAATATATAAAGGGTAAAATTAAAAACATGAAATTACTGAAATGAATTAGTAAAAGTATGTACATAAAAAGTGTAGCATTCACTTTTAAATGAAGACTACAATGAGATATATTTCACATCATTGAAAAGGCTCCTATCAAAAATCCTGGGGAAATAATCATGTTGTCAGGATTTTGGTGAAAAAGAAAGTCTTATCAACTGCTAGGGAGATTATTGTATGTTGCTATCCTAATAGAAATATAATAATATGTTTAAATATGATTCAGAAATTCTATTTCTTTGTATTGATTTCTGGGACAAAAAATAATGCAAAGGGATAAGTGTACATGGTAGTATGTAGTACAATAACGAAGATAAGAAATCCATAGCAGATAGACTGCAGAGGCCAGCCGCGCCAATGGGGAGTAGGGACCCCCGGCGTCCATGGTGAGTGCACTCTCCTAGGGCGCTCACACGTGGACGACCAGCAGCCGCCAGCCACCCTGCGCGCAACCCCCCCCCCCCATAGACTGCAGAGGCCAGCCGCGCCAACGGGGAGTAGGCCCCCCCCATAGACTGCAGAGGCCAGCCGCGCCAACGGGGAGTAGGGACCCCCGGCGTCCATGGTGAGTGCACTCTCCTAGGGCGCTCACACGTGGACGACCCGCAGCCGCCAGCCACCCTGTGCGCGACCCCCCCCCCCATAGACTGCAGAGGCCAGCCGCGCCAACGGGGAGTAGGGACCCCCGGCATCCATGGTGAGTGCACTCTCCTAGGGCGCTCACACGTGGACGACCCGCAGCCGCCAGCCACCCTGCGCGCGACCCCCCCCCCCATAGACTGCAGAGGCCAGCCGCGCCAACGGGGAGTAGGGACCCCCGGCGTCCATGGTGAGTGCACTCTCCTAGGGCGCTCACACGTGGACGACCGGAAGCCGCCAGCCACCCTGCGCGTGACCCCGCCCCCCAGACTGCAGAGGCCAGCCGCGCCAACGGGGAGTAGGGACCCCCGGCGTTCATGGTGAGTGCACTCTCCTAGGGCGCTCACACGTGGACGACCCCGCAGCCGCCAGCCACCTTGCCCGCGACCCCCCCCATAGACTGCAGAGGCCAGCTTGTTGGCACAGAGACCACACCACCCGTTGCCTCAACTTCCAGGCCCCAGAGTTCATCCCACCTGACCCGAGCGTGGACAGGGGAGGACATTCCCTAGTACCTAGTGGGCCGGAGTCACCTGCCCAGCTGGGACAGGTGGGACGAATAGACTAGGTGAGCTTGGGCCTGCCCCCTGGACCTTTAGGTAACCTAGAGCAACCTAGCCCCGAGCCCCAGAGTGGACCTGAGACCCCCCCTAGGGCTGAGAGCAGCTACTGGGAGGGCGTGACTGGGGGAATTTCTTCCGAGGTAACTCGGAGGAGCAGAGCTTCATTGACCCCCAGATAAGGGAGGGAACAGAGAGTCAGGCTCAACAGCGCCCGCAACCAGTGTGGCCAGGAGCGGAACTACACCTGCTGACAGGAATAAAGAGGAAGACTGACTTCCAAGTAGTAGAGGAGAGGAGAAAAAGGAGAGGAGAAACAGTGCCCCCCACCACTGTGGTCAGGAAAGGGCCAGTACTAGCTGCCAACAAAAGGGGAAAACAACTAACCAGGCCACATAAAGAGTACAGGAGGATCAAAACCTCAGCGAGTTCACCCAAAAGTCCCTCTAGAACCACCCTCAGGGAGGGAACCAACTCCCACACCACAGGGGATCAAAACAGGTGAAAATTAGAAGCACAGCACTCTAAAACACACCATTAAATACAAAGAAATATGCGTAAATCAAGGAGATCACTAATATCTGGAGATATGGTGACAAACTCTTGCAAGCTTCCAAGTCCCCCAAAATGCACAGATACACGCGATGAAGACCTAAAAGCAGCCATGAGGAAGGAAATGCAAGAATTAATAAAAGGAATGAGAGAAACCCTAGCTATCGAGTATAAGAAATCTATGGATGAACAAATCAGCCAAATTAAAGAAGAAATGTTAAAGAACATGAGAGATTCCATACAAAAAGAAGTGAAGGAATTAACAGACAAAGTAACAAGCCTCACAAGCAGAAACACAGAATTGGAGAAACACATTGAAGAACTCGAAGGAAAACTGCAAACAAAAAATGATCAAGAAACCAACAAAGAAATAAAAGGCAAAGCACTGGAAGGAAAGGTCCAGTATCTAATGAACAAGGATAAAAGAAACAACCTAAGAATTGTGGGTATACCAGAAGGGGAGGAAGTAGGGAAAGGGGAAGAACAAGTAGTCAGAGAGATAATAGCGGAGAACTTCCCCACCCTCTGGAAGGATACTGCAATGCCAATACAGGAAATAAAAAGAGTTCCCAATAAGATAGACCCCAATAAACAAACACCAAGACACATGGTAATCCAATTGGCAAAAAACAAAGAGAAAGAAGAACTCCTTAAAGCAATAAGGAAGAAAAGAAACCTCAAGTACCAAGGTAGGGACATAAGAATCAAACCAGATCTCCCATTTGAAATAATTCAAGCAAGAAGACAGTGGAATGACATATTTAAATGACTGAATGAAAGAAATTTCCAACCTAGGGTCCAATACCCAGCAAAACTTACATTCATATGGGAGGATAGACTAAAAACATTCTCAAACAAGAACGAATTTGAACTATTTGTGCAAACAAAACTGATCCTAAACGACTTACTCAAAGACGAATTACACAATCCAAACCCCCGATTGTAACAAAAACCACCCTACACAACACAACTACACAACAATCCTCTCTCTCAATAATCTCCCTAAATGTTAACGGACTAAACTCTCCAATTAAAAGACACATAGTGGAGAACTGGATTAGGAAAAATAAACCAGACTTCTGCTGTCTGCAAGAAACACACCTACAGATGCAGGATAAGCACAGGCTTAGAATAAAAGGATGGAAAGTAATTATTCAGGCCAATGGAAAACAAAAAAGAGCAGGGACAGCAATTCTTATATCAGACCAAATTGCATTCAACCTCAAGAAAGTGATCAGAGACAAAGAGGGTCACTACTTACTGATCAGGGGAACATTAGATCAAGAAACACTAACCCTGGTCAATATCTATGCACCTAATGTAGAGTCAGCAAAATATGTGAGGCAACTACTGGCAAACCTGGAGAAACACATGAAGGGAAATGTGATAATAGCAGGGGACCTCAATACTCCACTATCACCACTGGACAGATCCACCAAACAGAAAAATAGCAAAGAAATAAGAGCTCTGAATGAAAAATTAGAAGATTTAGGGCTAATAGACTTATATAGAGCCCTCCACCCCCAGAAAGCAGAATACACATTCTTCTCAAGCCCACATGGAACCTTCTCCAGAATAGACCATGTATTAGAATACAAAGCCAGCCTATATAAGACCACAAAGGTAAGGATCATTAGAAGTACCCTCTCAGATCACTATGCCACAGAGCTCAAAATTGAGGTCAAGAAGAAGCAATAGAGAAAAACTAATACCTGGAGATTAAACAACATGCTGCTCAACAACAGCTGGATCAAAGAACAACTCAAGGAAGAAATAAAAAGATTCCTTGAGACAAATGACAATGAAGAGACAACATGTCAAAATTTATGGGACACAGCAAAAGCAGTAATTAGGGGGAAACTCATAGCAATACAGGCCTATGTCAAGAATCAGGAAAGTAACAAAACCAACAGTTTAAAAGATCACCTCAAAGAATTGGAACATCAGCAACAGAGAAGTCCAACCACATCCAGAAGGCAAGAAATAATAAAAACCAGAGCAGAAATAAACAACATAGAAACCAAGAAAACAATACAAAAAATCAATGAGACCAGGAGTTGGTTTTTCGAAAAAATAAACAAGATAGACAAACCATTGGCAAAACTCACCAAAAAAAAGAGAGAAAACACCCAAATCAGTAGGATCACAAATGAAAGGGGAGAGATTACAACAGAACCCCAAGAAATACAACATATCATGAGATCATATTATGAACAACTATACTCAACTAGGCTAGAGAACCCAGTAGAAATCGATAGATTCTTGGAAAAACACCCTCTTCCAAGACTGGAAAAGGAAGATCTAGAAATCCTAAACAGACCAATCACCTCAGAGGAAATTGAAGATGTAATTAAAAAACTCCCTAAGAACAAAAGCCCAGGCCCAGATGGATTTACAGGTGAATTCTATCAAACATTTCAAGAAGAGTTACTACCACTTTTCCATAGGCTCTTCCAAACCATAGAAAAAACAGGAATCCTCCCCAACTCCTTTTATGAGGCTAATATCACACTCATTCCCAAAGAAGGCAAGGACACTACCAAAAAAGAAAACCACAGACCAATCTCACTAATGAACATAGATGCAAAGATACTCAATAAAATATTAGCAAACCGAATCCAGCACTTCATCAAAAAGATCATACATCACGATCAAGTGGGATTCATCCCAGGAATGCAAGGTTGGTTCAACATACGCAAATCAATCAACATTATACACCACATCAACAACATGAAAGACAAAAACCACATGATCATATCAATCGATGCAGAGAAGGCATTTGACAAAATCCAACATCCTTTCATGTTAAAGACACTCAGCAAAATAGGGTTAGAAGGAACCTTCCTCAAGATAGTTACAGCTATCTATGAAAAGCCTACAACCAACATTATACTCAATGGTGAGAAACTAGAAGCATTCCCACTAAGATCAGGAACTAGGCAAGGCTGTCCACTCTCTCCACTCTTATTCAATATAACCTTAGAAGTCCTAGCAATAGCAATCCGACAAGAGAAGGAAATCAAAGGAATTCAAATTGGGAAAGAGGAACACAAGCTATCTCTTTTTGCCGACGATATGATGATATACATCGAAAACCCTAAAAAGTCCACAGTAAAACTCCTAGAAACAATTAACCAATACAGCAAAGTGGCTGGTTACAAAGTCAATACACAAAAGACAGTAGCGTTTCTATATACAAACAATGAAGTTGAGGAGAGAGAGATTAAAAATACGATTCCATTTAAGATAGTATCAAAAAATATCAAGTATCTAGGAATCAACCTTACAAGAGAAGTGAAAGACCTATACCAGGGAAACTTCAAAACACTTCAGAAAGAAATTGAAGATGATCTAAAGAAATGGAAGAACATCCCATGCTCATGGATAGGTAGAATTAACATAATCAAAATGACTATCCTACCCAAACTCCTATATAGATTTAATGCAATCCCTATCCAAATCCAGACACAATTCTTTAAAGAATTAGAACAATCATTCACAAAATTTATCTGGAACCACAAAAGACCCAGGATAGCCAAACAAATACTGAAAAACAAGAAGCTGGGAGGCATCTCCTTACCTAACTTGAAACTATACTATAAAGCCATAGTAATCAAAACAGCATGGTACTGGAACAGAGACAGGACCTCAGACCAGTGGGTCAGAACAGAATTCCCAGGCATAAACCCCCAGGTATATAGCCAACTAATATTTGATAAAAGAGGCAAGAATCTGAAATGGAACAAAGAAAGCCTATTCAACAAATGGTGTTGGTACAACTGGAAAACCACATGTACGAAAGTGAAAATCAACCCATAACTTACTCCTTATACAAAAATCAACTCAAAGTGGATCAAAGACCTTGAAATCAGACCCGAATCCATAAAGTTTATTGAGAATAAAATAGGCAGAACACTCAAAGACCTATATATCAAAAAGGTCTTTGAGAATGGAGCACCAATGGCAAGAACGTTAGCATCAAATATAAACAAATGGGACTACATCAAACTAAAAAGCTTCTGCATGGCAAAAGAAACCCTGCTTAATGCAAGAAGACAGCTAACAGAATGGGAAAAAATCTTTTCACTCGACATATCAGATAAAGGGCTGATATCTAGAACATACAAAGCACTCAGAAAGCTGAGCCCCCCAAAACCAAACAAAGCTATAAAAAAATGGGGAGATGAAATGAATAGACACTTCTCTGAGGAAGACAGAAGGATGGCCAACAAACACATGAAAACATGCTCACCTTCACTCATCATCAGGGAGATCCAAATCAAGACAACAATGAGATACCACCTTACACCAGTGAGGATGGCCCACATCAAAAATAATGGAAACAACCTTTGTTGGCGGGGATGCGGTATGAAAGGAACTCTCATCCACTGCTGGTGGGAATGTCCCCTAGTTCAACACCTATGGAGGAAAGTCTGGAGAGTGCTCAAAGAACTCAGAATTGAGCTGCCATTTGATCCAGCAATTGCTCTCCTAGGCATATACCCACAAGATGGAAGGACATTCATTCCAAAATACGTATGCACCCCACTATTTATCGCAGCACTCAGTATAATAGCCAAATCTTGGAACCAACCTAGGTGTCCAACAACGGATGAATGGATCATTAAGATGTGGTACATATACACAATGGAATATTACATGGCAGTTAGAAATGATACAATCACAGACTTTGCAGCAACGTGGATGGACCTAGATCATGTTATGTTAAATGAAGTAAGCCAGAAGACAAAAGATAAACACAGAATGGTAGCACTATTCTGAAACACCTAGAACATATATTTTATACACAACTAATACCTAACAATCATATAACAGGGTTTAACAGGGTAGAAACTCCGATCACTGTAATAGTCAACATATACGTGGGAGCAGTGTCCAAAATACATGAAAAAGGAACAATGCAAACTCTTGACTGCACATTATACCACAAAGAAAACAGCAACAACAGAAACAGCAACATGGAGAGAACAGGTATGTAACCAGACTCCTACAACAAAGGCCCACAATAATCCCTTAGAGATCGTAAACAGGAACACAAGTATAGAACACCGCGGGAAATCACGTAATGCAATGGCAACATACCATAACACTACGTTTTAATCCCTTTACCTTACTATATTTTAAAAATAACCTCTCAGCTTTTCTTTCCACAGGCGCCCTTAGATACAAAGGGCGGACAAACTAAGATGGCAACTCGGGATACCACACGAGATACCATACCTTGCTTGCACTATGAGATGGCCACGAGAAAACTCTTTAACATACACTTTATCTCTAGGTTAAACCTTCTTTTAGGAATCGAAGCACGTGACCAGTCAGACCACCAAAGCAGTACCTGCGACGTACAGACCTAAACTACAGGCTCTATTCATCGAACACATTCAACCAAACCAGCATTCCCTTGCTATTCTCTCCTTTCTTCTCTCTATTTTTTTTCTCTTTTCTTTTTCTCTTCTACTCTTCTCTTTACTTTTTTCCCTTTCTCTTCTCCCTTTCTTTCTATGGTATTTTCTCTTTTCTCTTCCTTCATACCCCTCCCATATACCTTCCCCTTTCTCCCCCCCGGAAATCCAACTATCCCTTCACCCCTCAATCCCATCCAGATCTCCCACCATATTAAAACTCTCCACCCTCAGTCCTTAATCTTTTAGGCATCAAGATCGACCTCCTACCCAATGAACCAGTACCCAGCACCCAGGCGAGGGGACACCCAACCGAACCCACACATCGTCTCCTGCAAGAAAAGACAGCCAACTCCCCTGTGGACACATGCTGCGAGACCCTCCCTACCAACTCCCCCTAACGTGGACTGTTTCTTGAAACCGGACTTAGGTCTAAAAGTATCCCCAATGCAAGAACTCTTCCAAGACCTCCCAGCTGCAAATTTTTACCAATCTGAAGGGGGTCAGGGGATGTGATTGGAAGATGCCTGGGAACCCACACACCACAAGAAAAATCCAAAAGACAATGGGAAAACTGTACTTCCAACATAGGCATAAGACCTGTAATACACCAACTCTTTACCTGTTCTCCCCCAAATGCAAAGTAGTCTTTTGCACCACGTTGGTCCTTTAAAAACTTCGCTAACTCATTTTATTTTTTTTATTTTTTTAATTAACTTATTTATTTAAATGTTTGCCTTACATATACATTTGTGGGCACATACACTTTTATTTCCTTTTTTTTTTTTTTAATCGTCTTTGGGTATGTGACCTATTTCTGTTACCCACTCTGTCCACCCCAAATACTCCGACATATAATGGAGCACCACTTCCCCCTGCAAAGGCACACTAAATAAAGGGGAAATCTTACATATTTAAAAAAAAAAGAGCTCTTATCTACTAGAGATAGGAACTCATATTTGTTTACAATACAGGGATATCTTCTACCTTGAAAATATGTCATGTGGAATCAACTTAGACCTCAGGTGATTAGATATCATCCATCCAGCCTTGAACCCTGGATCCCAGACATAGAAATGGCACAGCTCTTCACAACAGCTGCAAGAAACAAACTCCATCTGGGACAGCCTTAATACTGCAGGGTCAACAACAAGGGCCAGCTCTAACATGATATCCCGACAATGAGGAAAATGTGAACAACTTGACCTTAGAACAGTTTAGCCTACCTTACCAGCTAACGACAAGACAAAACCAGAAGACGTGGCATCCTTTGGTAGGTACAAAAGCCAAGATCGTGATTTACAAATGACTGGCTGCTAGAACCACGACCAGACTGTATACATCTTGGGACCAACATAAAAGCCCTAGTCTAGGGTTTGAACTAAGACCTGCACAATAAACATGATCCCCAGTTCCAAAGGTCCGGCAGAGACAATTGTAACGGAAAGGGGCTTCTGGAAGAACAAAGAAAGACGCTATCCTAGATGCCTTCCTAGGTTCAGCGCAAAGACCAAGATCACCAACCACAGAAGATGGATTAAAATGACACTGAGGTAACAGAACCTCTAGATTCACAAAGACTGACTTCACCATAAGTCCCACCTCAGGATATGTACAGATACTGAGACTGCTAAACACAGAGCTCTGACGGTATCACACTGGACAGAACAGAAGCCTTCCACATACCAAAAAAAAAAAAAAAAAAAAACACAACCTGGAGAGTAATGATCCTGAGCAAAGACAAGAGCTGATCCCATGACAGTATACTCCAAGGACGGAGAAACCCCATATCTTATAGGGCAAGTGAATTCCTTTTCGAATGACCCCAATATTTACTGTGCCAGGGCAGGAGGGAAAAAAAATACAAAAAACACAAAACCTTGGTTATTTATATATATATATATATATATATATATATATATATATATATATATATATATATATATCTTACCTTCATTTATTATTGTTATTATTATTTTTATTTACCTAGCTATTTTGGTCGATTTCTCAGTTTGGATGTGATTATTGAAATTGTTGTCCCCAATTATTCTTTTTTCTTTTTCTTTTTTTCTTTTCTTTCTCTTCCTTTCTTTTCTTTCGTTATGTGCTATGCCATGTTTCTTATTTCAAGACCACGGCGTGTTTTTTTGTTTGTTTGTGTTTGTTTTTTGTTTGTTTCGTTTTGTTTTTTATCTTTTTTTGTGGTGCTTATCGTTATAGCTGGAGTCCTCACTGGATATTTGACACTTCTTTTGGTACTGGTGGAGTGTTTCAACTTCTTTTTCTCCTTCATTTCCCAAATCGATGATGAGAACCTCTAGAAGGATTCTGCCCATTTTCGGGGTATTAAACTCTTACCCCAGTTTATTTATTTTCTCTTTTTCAGGCAAAACCACGCAACTTGAACTAGCTACCCCTGCCCCTACTTAGAGGGGGAAATAAGGGAGGCATCAAGACCAAACTGATGCAAGACTACTAAGTAGTTGGTTAGAGACAGAGGGGACCACATATTCTAGCCGCCCTGGGGTTGAGGGAAGAGGAAATGGGAGGTAAGACAGAAACGGGGGTGTAGGGAGGACAATTTGGGGATGGGAATCCCCCCTGATTTTATGTAAATATGTACCTAAAATATTATTGTCAACAATATGTAAGCCACTATGATCAAAATAAAAATTATATTAAAAAAAAAGATTAATTTTCAGGATGTGAAAATTATCTCAGCTATTATTTTGATTCTGTGTAAGGAAACAAAAGCTTGGGATAAAAAGAAATCTGAATAAATGTAAAATTATGGAGTTTTATCTTTTAAAGAAAATATGACTCAAATTTTTGATACTTCTAGGGCTGAAGCACTAGTATAGTGATTAGGGTACTTGTCTCTCATGCTGCCTATCTGAATTTGATCCTTGACACCCCATATGATGCCTAGAGATCTGCTGGGAGTGACTACCAAGCAGAGAGCCAGAGCCAGAAATAAATCCTAATCACTGCCAGGTATGGACCAAAAACCAAATACCAAAAAAATAAAATAAAATAAGCCTTATAAATAAACAAACACTTTAGTGTATAACATAGTGTCCATAGATATGATATATATGAAAATAAAAGCATAAAGATTGTAGTAGTGAATTAAACTTTGATGTTGGAATGTTTTCAGATTTTTACATTAAGTGGTAAAATATTTAGTCCATGTAGATTAAATTGTTATTTTGGGACCAGACTCAGTGATTCTCAGGAAGTACTCCTGGCTCTACACTCAGGAATTACTCCTGGCTCTACACTCAGGAATTACTCCTGACAAAGCTGTGGACCTCATGTGATGATTGGGATGGAAACTGGGCAGGCAAATGCAAGCAAATGCTTACTATCACTTTAGAACCTATGTTTAAGATACAAATTATAATTTTTAGTGAGGGTATTTATAAAGGAAAACATTAGAATTTTATGAAATTTTTACTGAAATCAGAAATGTTTGAAATGTTTATAAGAGGAGGGGTTAAGGAGCTTGCCATGTACATGGCTGACCCCACTTTTGTTCCTAGAACCATATTAAGTCTCCAAAACATCAGAAGCAATGAGTTCAGTACAGAGCTAGGAATAAGCCCTGAGTACAGCTAGTTGTGGACCACCCCCAAACCCAAAAATTTTTAGAAGGGATGACATCTAACAACTGATATAAATTTTAACTCTTTATTGACTTATGCTATGACATTTTTTCAGTCTTCAAATTTACAATAAAATTGTTTATAGTAAAAATAAGTATGATAAACCAAAAACGACAATGAGAATGTCCTTTATATAAATGTTGGAAATTATTGATGCTGATGGTGATGCAGTGAAAAAGCTTGATAGAAACGATGATTGCTTCAGAGTGTATGGAAAAAAGTTTTTCTAAGAAATTAAATTCAGAAATTTCAAAAAAAAAAAAAAAAAAGAAATCCATAGCAACTTAAATATAATTGGAGAAAATTTATTAACTAAAATCATTCCAAAGGGCAAATATTAATCATCTTATTTAACTGTGGTATATAGAAACACAGAACGAGGAAGTAAAAGGTATCAAAGAGGAATAAGTAGATTAACCTAGTCCCTATATTTTAGAAATGAAATGAACAGGAAAAAAAGACATATATGGGGAGAGATAGAAGAGAGGTAATAGATTTCAGGGGTGGAGATCTTGGAGACATTGGTGGTATAAATTTATATATGGGAATTTATATGTGAAGTGTACTATAAAACATATTTAATAAAAACACTATTAGACAAACTACAAACACCAAATTTTAAAATGTGCCTATCAAGGTGATAAGTTTATGGGTGGTTGAAGGAAAATCTGGGCACTTTGCTGGCAGGAAATTCACATGGAAAATATGATTAGTATTAGCTCATTTTATGCCTGAAATTATATTGTGAAAATTTTGTGTATCATTATGCCTTAACAAAAATGTTTTTAGAAGTTTTTTTTATCTAAAAATTCTATTATGAGCAGCTTTGTGTTTTTTAACAAAAATTTTGTTTAGCTTTTATTGTTTGTTGTTACCATTTTGGTTTTGATTTGGGGGCCACACCTAGCAATCTAGCGGGTAACTCCTGGCTCCTTATTTAGGGGTCATTCTAGCATACCAGATGTAGAACTTGGATCAGCCATGTGTAAGGCAAATACCAGACCCACTGTGCTATTGGTCTGGCCTATTTTGATTTTTGAATAAAATAAATAGTAATGACTTTAAAACATTCTGGCTGACTAAAATGCCACTAAGATTATCTTCAATCATTTGTTTATCCACTCATTTATTGTTGGGAGTTTTAGTTGATTCCAAATTCTGGTTATTGTTAAGAGAGCTATGAGGAATAAAAGTGTGCATATGTCCCTGAGAATACATATTTTGTTCTTTGGGTACATGCCCAAAAGTGGAAATGCCGGGTCATATGGAAATCCTATTTATAATTTTTGTGGAATCTTAGAACCATTTTTCAAAAGATTGCTCAAAACAACAGTACCAACAGAAGTGAAAGAAAGAAAAAATTGCAATTTTCTGCAAGTTGAATGAAATTGGAGAGTGTAATGCCAATTGAATTGAGACAAAATAAAATAATAAATATCCAATTATCTCACATGTGTGTAATATAATGAAAAAATAGAAATTAGACAGTCCTCAATGATAGCAATCCTTGATGCAAGAGCAATAAAATTTGGGACTGAGTAGGCTACATCATGGACACAGATATGAAATCTGGGATGATGGTGGACCCATCTTGACACATTGAAGGAGGAATTAGAATTAACAGCAATTCAAGTTATAAAAAAAAAAAAAGCACACCTATTTCAGACAGGAGATATAGTAAGGATAGCACTTTTTCTGAACAAAGCCGATCCAGATTTGATCCTCAACATATCTTTTGATACCCAGAGTCTTCTCTTAGCACAAAGCCAGGGTAAGAAAAAGATAACTGAACTCCTCAGGAACTCCTATTATTCATATTTCTTTAAAATAATACACAATGAAGTCTTTACAAAGGAACTTAAAATATTTCTGGGAAGGGAAAGCCAGTGCAGAATGGAGGGAGGGTCTTTGCATTGCTTTGCAACAAATCTACAGTTGAATACTCAGCACTCCACATAGAGTTTCCCAAGAACTTCCTGGAGTAACCCCTGAACACAGAGCCTAGAGAAGCCCTTAGCATCACTAAGTGTGGCCTTAGAGCAAACAAGCAAAATCAAAACAAAATGTTAAATTCTGACAGTAGTGACAGCATGGATGAAATTGAACTGCTCTGTGTTTTTAGTTTATTGCAAGAAATATACATGTTATAAATATTGCATAATAAGAAATTTAAAGTTTTCAAAGTCACAATATTTGGCTAAAACATATATTTTACTAAGATCACAATTACTATTTTAATTATTAATAATATTAATATGATATTAATTATGATTATTAATTATTACTAATTAATTGCTTGTTATTATTGCTCTTGCCATTAATTATTGTTGATATTATTAAATATTGGTAAAAGGTATACAGCTCCTTTAGGGCCAAGAGATTATACATAATTTGTGCTGTTTGCTTTTGTGATCCCAAAGCAAAAATAACACTAAAAATTAATAATGCTGTTTATAATATAAAAGCAAATTTTAATTGTGCATTATGAATAATCTAGGAGTGTAGCTGTATGGCCATAAGTTATTTCATCATATGACTGCATTTAACAGTATTCTATTGACTATTTGCTTACAAAATAAGTCATACATGTACCTATCAAAACTCAGAAAAATCAAAATGATATATAAAGGGTGATGGTTTTATTATTTAAGTTGACTCAGATTATATAGTGCATGTGTGTATTTAAAGTTTCACATTTAAAATTATAAAACTATTATTGTTCATTTCTATTTCAGAAAATACAGAAAATAATTTAGAGTATTTTAAGGATATTCTTTAAATATCATTGTGCAACAATACAAACATGTGAAAAAATGAATGTTATAAACTACTAAAGAATGATCAATGGCACGTGAACCCAGGTGACAATCAAAGAACAACACAGCAAAATCCGCTCTCCAGTGCTTAATTTCAGATAAGAGTGCCTCATCCCGCAGGGGAAAGTTCCTGCCTGGCTTTGGGCTACAGTGGACTCTTTTAAAAGGGACATCTTGGGCTTCTTACTGATCCCCAACAACAATCAAAGAAGAACACATCAATCAATCAATCAATAAGAACACGGTCACAGAGCGAAGCTCCAGGGCCACACACTTCCTATAGAACATGAATCCCATTGCAACAAGAAGTAAGTGTGGCAATAGGGAAACAATACAGGACAACAGCATGCATAGAGAATGAAGATGGCAGCTCTGATAACCAAAAAAATGCCAATACCTAATTAACCTCTCAGATAAGGAGTTTAGAATAGAAATATGGAGAATGATCATAGAATTCAAAGAAAGCATTGATCGATCTGAACAGACCACAAATATAGAAATCAGAAAACTACAAACTGAAATAATGGGACTGAAAAATGCAGTAGAGAAAATGAAGAACTCTATGAAAAGCCTCTCCAATAGAATAACAGCAGCTGAGGACAAATTTAGTGAGCTGGAAGATGAAATGCATAATAACTCCATACAGCTGAAGAGATTAGAAATGAACCTCAAAGCAAATGATCAGACAATGGAAAAGATACTCAAAGATTTTGAACAGATGAAAATAGAAATGTTCGATAAATTCAACAGCAACAATATAAGAATCATTGGAGTCCCAGAAACCCAGGAAGAAAATCCACAGGAAGAATCAACATAAGAACATCATTACAGAGAAACTCCCAGAGATAAAGACTGCATGCCAGAAGAGTACCAACTAAAAGAGACCCTAAAAAAAGCACCACAAGACACATGCTAGTCACTAAGAAAAATCCCACAGATAGGGATAGAATACTAAAAGCATCAAGATCCAAAAGGGAAATTACATTCAAAGGAGCATCCTTAAGATTTATAGCAGACATGTCACAAGAAATTCTCAAGGCCAGAAGAGAGTGGTGGGATATTTCGACAAGACTGAATGAAATAGAGGCTTCACCTATAATACTGCACCCAGCTTTAACTCACATTCAGGTTCGAAGGAAGGATACATAGTTTCATAGATAAGCAACATCTCAGAAACTTTACAGATGCAAAACAACCTTAAAGGAAAAACTGAAAGCTCTACTTTAAGACAAGCAGACCAATAGGCACACCAAACTTATACACAAAGATGACTTTAAATCCCTTGACAATCATCTCCCTCAATGTCAATGAACTAAATGCACCAGTTAAGTGACATAGAGGGGCTAAATGAATCAAAAAGATAAATCCAACCATCTGCTGCCTACAAAAAAACACACCTGAATAGTCAGAAGAAATATAGACTCTAAATCAAAGGCTGCAGAAAAAACATCCAAGCAAACAACACCAAAACATAAACAGGGTGGCGATATTAATATCAGACGACATAAACTTTAGACTCAAAAAAGTTGTAAGGGGCAAAGATGGACACTCGTACTAATCAAGGGATCTGTGCAATAGGAAGAAATCAGACTACTAAACATATAAGCACCCAATGAGAGACCAGAAAGACATCTAATACAATTATTGACAAATTTGATAAAGGATATCAATAATAACACAATAATTGTAGGAGACCTCAACAGAGCCCTGTCAATACTTGAAAGGTTAACCAGACAGAAACCCAACAACAACAACAACAACAACAAAAAAGATATATATATATATATATATATATATATATATATATATATATATATATATGACAATCCATCCCCAGAAAACTGGGTACACATATTCCTCCAGTGTTCATTTTCCTCCAGTGTACATGTCATTTTTCAGAATAGACCATATGCTGGCACATAAAACATACCTCCATAAAATCAAAAGAATAGAAATTTTGCAGGCTACCTTTGCTGACCACAAGGCTCTGAAATTAGATAAGAACAACACAGGGACACAGAAGAAAAACTTTAACACATAGAAACTAAGCAGCCTACTACTGAACAACTAGTAGGTCTGAGATGAAATCATAAAGGAAATCAAAACTTTCCTGGAAACAAATGAAAATGAAGACAAAAAGTATCAGAATCTGTGGGACACAGAAAAAAACAGTACTGAGAGGAAAATTTATAGATTTGCAAGCACACATCAGGAAGGAAGAAGAGGCATACCTGAATAACTTAAGGATGCAGCATATACAATTAGAAAATGATCAACAAAAGGAACCAAAAATAGGGAGACAAGCTTAGAGCAGAAATCAATGAAGTGGAAACCCAAAAAGCAATCCAAAGAATCAATGAAAGAGAAGGTGGTTCTTTTAAAAAAAATAAACAAGATTGATAGACCACTGGCAAAACTCACAAAGAGAGAGAAACTTTATAACCCCTACTACAAATGAAAAAAGAGAGAACACTACAGTTATTACAGAGATTCAAAAGGTAATCCGAGACTACTTTGAGAAACTCTATGCCACTAAACATGAGAACCTGGAAGAAATGGATAAATTCTTGCACTCATAATCTTCCACGGTTGAGTAAGGAGGATGTAGCACATCTAAACACCCCCATAACTATTGAGGAAATTAAAACGGTAATCCAATGTCTCCCAAAAACAACAGCCCAGGTCCAGACGGTTTCACTAATGAATTCTTTTAAACCTTCTAAGAGGAAATGCTACCAATCCTGACCAGGCTCTTTCATGAAATTGTATAAATGGGAGCACTTCCAAACAGCTTTTATGAAGCCAACATCATCTTGATACCAAAACCAGACAGAGATGCTGCACAAAAAGAAAATTACAGACCAATATCCCTGATGAAAACAGATGTAAAGACCCTCAATAAAATCCTGGTAAATAGGATTTAATGCCTCATCAAGATCATTCACTATGATCAAGTAGGTTTCATCTGAGAAATTCAAGGATAAGTTAACATACATAAATCTATCAACAGAATACACAACATCAACAATAAGAATAATAAAAATCACATGACCATACCAATAGACACAGAGAAAGCATTTGATATGGTCCAACACCCATTCTTTTTTTTTTTTTTTTTGGTTTTTGGGCCACACCCAGTAACACTCAGGGGTTACTCCTGGCTATGCGCTCAGAAGTTGCTCCTGGCTTGGGGGACCATATGGGACACCGGGGGATCAAACCGCGGTCCGTCCAAGACAAGCGCAGGCAAGGCAGGCGCACCTTACCTTTAGCGCCACCGCCCGGCCCCCAACACCCATTCTTGATAAAAAAAAAAAAAAAAGAACTCTCAGAAAGATGGGAATGAAAGTAACCTTTTTCAATATAGCTAAGGCCATCTACCACAAACCAATGGCAAATATTATCCTCAATGGAGAAAACCTGAAAACCTTCCCTTTAAATTCTGATACAAGACAAGGCTATTCTCTCTCACCACTCCTATTCAACATAGCACTAGAAGTACTTGCTATAGCAATTAGGCAAGAGAAAGATATCAAGGAAATCCAGATAGGAAAGGAAGAAATTAAGCTCTCACTGTTTGCAATTGATACGATAATCTACTTAGAAAACCATAAAGACTACCAAAAAAGCCTCTAGAAACAATAGATGCATATAGCAATGTGGCAGGCTACAAAATTAACACAAAAAACCAATGGCTTTTTAAAACACCAATAATTATATGGAAGAAATGGACATTAAGAAAACAACCTGGGGCCAGGCGGTGGCACTAGAGGTAAGGTGCCTGCCTTGCCTGCACTAGCCTTGGATGGACCGCGGTTCGATCCCCCGGCGTCCCATATGGTCCCCCAAGCCAGGAGCAACTTCTGAGCGCATAGCCAGGAGTAACCCCTGAGCGTCACCAGGTGTGACCCAAAAACCAAAAAAAAAAAAAAAAGTCAAAAAAAAAAAAGAAAGAAAACAACCTAATTCATATTAGTGTCACACAAACTCAAATATCTTGTAGTCAACTTGACTAAAGGTGAGAAGTACCTATACAAAGAAAACTATAAAATCCTGCTCCAAGAAAGAAAGGACACTAGGAAATGGAAAAACATACCCTGCTCATAGATTGGCAGATTTAACATCATTATAATGCCAACTCCCCAAGCAGTGTACAGATTTAATGCGATCCCTCTAAAGATACCCATGGCAATCTTAAAATAAGTGGATTAAACACTTCTGACATTCACTTGGAACAATAAACACCCTCGAATAGCAAAAGCACTATTTGGGAAAAGGAATATGGGAGGCATTATTTTCCCCAATTTTAAACTATATTACAAGAAATAGTTATCTAAACAGCATGGTATTGAAATAAAGCAGACCCTTAGATCAGTGGAATAGGCTTGAGTACTCAGAGAATGTTCCCAAACATACAATCACCTTATTTTTGATAAAGGAGCAGGAAATCATAAATGAAGCAAGGAAAGCCTCTTCAACAAGTGGTGTCTGCAAACTGGTTAGCCACTTGCAAAAAAGCAAACATAGAGCCCCCAGCTAACACTATGTAAGAAGGTAAAATCTAAATGGATTAAAGACCTTGATATCAGAACTGAAACCTTAAGGTTTATAGAAAAACACATAGGTAAAACACTCAATGGCATTGAGATTAAAGGCATCAGCACTGTACAAACAAGTGGAAACAGAAATGAACAGATGGGAATATATTAAGCTGAGAAGCTTCTGCACCTCCAAGAAAATAGTGCCCAGGATACAAGAGCCACCCACTGAATAGAAGAAACTATTCATCCATTATCCACTATATACGGGGCTAATATCCATAATATACAAGTCACTGATGGAACTTTACAAGAAAAAAATCTAATCCCATCAAAAAATGTGGAGAAGTAATGAACAGACACTTTGACAAAGGAGAACTACAAATGGCCAAAAGGCACATGGAAAAATGCTCCACATCACTAATCATCAGGGAGATGCAAATCAAAACAACTATGAAGTATCATCTCACAACACAGAGACTGGCACACATCACAAAGGACAATAACAAGCAGTACTGGAGGGGATGTGGAGATAAAGGAACACTTATTCACTGCTGGTGGGAATGCCAGCTAGTCCAGCCTTTATGGAAAGTGATTTAGAGATTCCTCCAAAAACTGGAAATTGAGGTCCCATACGATCCAGCTATACCACTCCCTAGGAACACAAAAATACAGTACAAAAAACTCTTCCACATACTTAAATCATTGCAGCACTATTTACAATAGCCAGACTCTGGAAATAACTAAGATACCCATCAAGAGATGAATGGAGAGAGAAACTGTTATACATATACACAATGGAATATTATGCAGCCATCAGGAGAGATGAAGTCCTGAAATTTCCTAAATATGGATGTACTTGAATTTATTATGCTGAGTGAAATTAGCCAGAGGGAGAGAGATAGAAGCAGAATGGTTTCACTCATTTATGGTTTTTAAGAAAAATAAAAGACATTTTTGCAATAATTCTTAGTGACAAAGAGAGGAGGACTGGAAGATCCAGCTCATAACATGGAGCTTACCAAAAAAGGGTAGGTAGTGAATTTGTTTAGAGATATGAATACACTGAGAACTATCATAACAATGTGAGTGAACGAGGAAAGTAGAAAGCCGGTCTAGAGTACAGGCAGGGGTGCAATAGGGAGAAGGGAGATTTGGGGCATTGGTCATGGGTATGTTACACTGGTGAAAGGAGGTATTCTTTACATGACTGAAACCCAATTACAATTATGTTTGTAATCAAAGAGTTTAAATAAAGATATTACACATTTCAAAGAAAAGAATGATTAATAGTGTTCTCTAACAGTATAATTGAGCACATGAAAGTTTCAAGTAATACTAGAGGTTCAAAAAAACATAGACAGTGAAAAACAGAACAAAGAAAATATTTTACCTTGGGCCATTATTCAGAGAAGAGTATAAAGACTTTTGTGATATTTTTGTTTTTAAGTTCTCACTAACCATACTCCAGAAAATATCAGACTTCCTAGTTTTGTATAAATATTGAAGGGAAATAAAAATGCTTTATAAAATGTATCTACAATTTTTTAGAAAGATTAAAACAAGGAAAGACTAATGGACTAAGGACTAATGATAATCTAATAAATAGATATATAAATAATGATGCCTGATCTATAAAATTCTACTAAATTAAAATTCTGCCTATTCAATAATTCTTATATAGAAGCATATCATTAGGTTCCCAAGGCAAATTATTTCTCATATAAAATTCTCAGATTATTTTAAAGATTAAATAACTTGCCAAAGATAGAAAATGAAAATTTGTATAAATTTTTTACATATTAATTCTAAATAATTTATTTAAATAGAGTAATTATGGGTAATTAAAATTTAATACTTTAATTTTACAGTCCATTGACTGCAAAGTGCAACTGTAGAGCACTTTGAAGCTTGAACCTAATTATGAAAGACCTATTACTTATTTTATAGTGTCTTAATTTATATATAGACTTGTCTTTTTACTAACTAGAAATTTTTAAATAATATTGAAGCTTTTTACTATGTTAGCTATAGTACTAAGAAAGAGGCCTTTTAACTAACGCACAGAAACCTATTAATGCAAATGCAAAAGCTGTTTAAATCAAGATTATTGTTTATAAACTTAGCAGTGTATGTTTAATTTTTAAGATAATTAGAACAGATTTCCTATGGTGCATTGTGATTATTCTCACCCTTTGTGTTATTTTCATTTGTTACAATATTATTTGATTATGTGATTTTATGTAATTCTTTCTAGTGTGTCTGAGAACAACTTGTAAATATATGTATTCATGGAACTCCATGTGTTCTGCCAGGTCCTTTTAGATTGTTTTGGTCTATGATAATTAGAATTGAGATCAATTCTGACAAAAATAAATAAGAGGTTGCATGTGGTGATTCCCATTTCCAACAATTCTCTCTCCCCTCTTTTCATCCTCCCACACCTCTCTTCAACACCTTTATCCCATACATTCCCTCCTGCTCTTTCTTCATTATCCCAACTATTTTTTCTTCAACAGGGAAGAAGATAGAAGAAAGAGGAAGAAGAGAGAGGAAAAGTGAGAATGAGAGGAGAGACAAGTGAAAAAAAATAACACAGGAGATGATGATAAGGACATGGGGGAGAGGAAAAGAAAGGAAGAGAGAAAGACGAAGTCACCATGTGATAGTCACTGGTGACTTCTAGATTAGTTTTAACACAATCACTTTTAACTATAATAAAGTGATCAATGTGATAACATCACATTATTAAGTATTTCCAACTTGGCAACTACAGCATTTAATTTTTGTTGAATTTAGAATCCACTATTTTTGCCCATGTAAATGATTACTTGAATTTGAAATTACTTCATACAGCTTGCAATTTGAAAATATGAAATTTTCTATGCATTTTGTGTGGAGTTTTAAACATGAAAAAATTATTACACTGTAAATAGATTAAATAAAAACTCAGAATTTTAATAGAAATTGTTTTTATTATTCATTTTTATCTATTCATGCATTATCTCAGGTTCACGGCATGTAGGATAGTGAGGTAAAATAATAGCAAGAAAAATGGAATTCAAGAGGTAGTACCCATATGTTCTCTACAGAAGCAAATTTGTCATTGTAAAAAAAAACACAAATTAAAATACATTTTTAAATATTATACATACTTTTATATTATATAAGTATTATATAACTTTCTATTATTATATATACTTTGACACATATGTTTTACAGAAACATACCAAAAATTATCTGACAATTTAATACATTGCGCAGGATCAACAATAGCACAGTGAGTAAAGCATTTGCCTTGCATGCAGCGCAAAGGTTGTCGATCTCCAGCATCCCACCTGGTCCCCAATTTTCGGAGAGGTGGAGAGAGGGAGCGAGAGGGAGTGGAGAGAGGGGTTAGAGGGAGTGATGAAGAAAGAGGGGAGAGAGAGGAAGAGGGAGAGAGGGGGTGGGGAGAGAAAGGAAGGAGAGAGGAGAGACTGGGAACAATTTCTAAGTGGAGACCCAGAATTAACCCATGAGCCCTGCTGGGTGTGGCCCCCCAAAACAAGAACAATTTTGAATTTTTATAGCAAACAATTTGTGTGTACCTTCATGGAGGCAGTCTATGACTGTGGGTAGGTGATTGGGAATACTGGCGAAAGGATGACATTGACAGTGGTGTTTGAACATTTAATACCTAAAATGATTGTATTTTTAAGAACTTGGTAAACCATTGTATTTTAATAAAAATTAAAAAGAAAAAATACCTCTCAGAAAATATAATAGGAATTACTATAAATATGCTACTTATAATCAATAAAACATTGATAATATATTCTTTTTTGCCCCTCCCCGATAATATAATCTTATATATCTTTAGATAAAACAATTTTATTGTTTTAATATATTTAAAATACCGTTAAAATGGTCATAAAATGATCAAAATGATCCAGATATATTATAAATTTATTTCAATTTGTAGCAAATAATTATTTAAAACACCAAGAAATATAGTGAACTATAGCAAATAATTATCTTTCATATAATGTAGAGAGGAAAATTTATTGGAAAACATTAAAAGAAGAATTAGAAAGAGAAACTTGCTAATACCAGTTTGATCCCTACACTGCCTTGAGTCCCCTGTAAACCACTATGCATCATCCCAAAGCATTCAAGATCACCATATATCATCAAAACACACATAAATGGATATATAGTAGTAATTATTTAACTGTATAAATGACTCCTTGTACTAGAGATTTAATATGACTCAAAAATAAGTAGATATAATAAATAATGCTAAAAGTCAAAATTATATAACTTTATTAAATAGGGAACCATATATAAATAAATTTATAGGTGAAAATAAGAAAACTTTAAATCCCCAAGTAAAGCATGGCAGAGGAAAAATTAGGCAATTACAATAGAATGTTATTTGCATTATCAGCTGACATTCCACTAACAACTTTGAAGTCAGTGGAATATCTTGATAATGTTGGGGCAAAGTGAATGTTCAATCCTGATGCTTAATCATTGATTGATATCACTTTTATAGACTTATAAAAACATTTCATATATTTCATCCCCAATTTAAATGTTACAAACCAAAGCTAAGATTTAGTTTGTAGACTTATGAATTTGGTTGTAGGATCAGGATTTTTTTAAATATGTATTTCAGGTTCAAGTACACCTGAAAATATGTTGATCTGAGGAAATGTGAGATTTGAAGAAGACAGGTAAGCATTTATTAAAAAAACACACACATTGGTATTTATTCTTTTATTATTTATTATTTTATTATTTTATTATTGATAAATTTCATTAAATGCAGCTTTTATGGGAAAATCTAGCTTGTATTTCTGACCCTGAACATAACAAATAATTACTTTGACATAGTTAGAATTTGAATTAGGCAGATTTTCATTTAGAAGCCAAATTGGGACTATCAATTGTATTTTTTCTCCTCAATTGATCAAAAACTGAAGGCATATTAGAAAATAACATCAGGAGGACTCTGCAGAAAAGAAATTTTAAAATGTCTACTTGTTACTCAATATCATTTTAATCCTAAACTTATAAATAGCTGTTACTTGCAACATTATTAAAGCAAATGTTTCTTTTTAAAGGTTATTTTCTCAATGGTGGTGAAAACAAACACTCTGGTGATAGGTACTGAAAATATGTGTGTATAAAATATATAATTAACAATGATGTAATCTGTTGCTTCAATAAAATAAGTTAAAACATTTCCAGTTTGATTAGTCAGGGTTCTAGTATATTAACTATTTATTAATTGGAGATTAATGTGGTCATTTTGAGATTTCCCAGTGTAGTGGAGGAGAAAACAGAGTGGCTCAACTTTTCAGCTAATTATGAAGCAATACACATTCGTCTCACCTTCTGAAAACAATTCAAAGATCAGAAAAATTTGATATAGAGAGACAGAAAAGATACAGTTCCCAATACCCATATTATAGATGCATATATTTGTTTTTCCCTTACTATGAATAACTTGAAGATAATTATCCTAGGTTCAATCCAATAACATTGAAATAGAAATGTAATTATTGGAATTACAAGTTAGTTAGACTAGAAGTCAAATACAAAGTACCCTTGGAGACGACTTAAAATAATTAATATGTACATTAATTAATATGTAGCATAGAATGACATCTAATTACTAGAAATTCATTGGTACCTAGATGATATATTCAAAGATATATTCAAGAATTCCAAATTATTTGGAAATATAGAAGGTAGCTTTCATTACTGGAATGATAAGCAAGATGTCGAAAAGTACTAAAAAAGTATAACTTTGAACGTAGGTATATAATTGGGGGTTCAGTAAAAATATAAAAATAATAATTTTTACTTTTCTTCATTTATTTTGCTGCTAAAAAGTGAAGCTTAAGAAACTTTAATTCTGATTACATAAATCTAAGTAATATTTCCAACATCTTATAGAGATTGACAAATTCTGGCTAAGAAATCTTTTCACAAAATATAATTTGATTGTGGAAATTTTATATATTATGTAGCTGTAATCTCAAATTAGCCTGGAAAGGATGGTGCTTTACATAAGTGATTCTGGAATAGCTGTGTAGTCATGTGGAGAAAGTTAAAATTGTCTCTTACAGTCATGCATCAGGATAAACTGTCCAAGTGGTTAAAAGATTTTAATTTAAAAATAAGTCCAAACAAGGGTAAAAAAAACATGTAAGTACTTCACAAGGGGAATCTGAGCTATTACCCCCCAAAAAAGCTGAAATATCATTAACATATTTAGTCAATTGTAAAGGTTTTCTAAAAATCCTCTGAGTAAAAATGCAACTCATACAATGGAAAATTACCAAATTTCAGATCAATGAGATCATTCTAAATTAAACTAAATCGACAGAAATTTCCCAGGTAATTACAAAAAATATCTAAAAAAATATATTTATAAAATTATCCATCATGTAAATTTCTGCTAACTAGTACTCAACACACTATGCATTCATTTCAAAACAAAGCTATAATATTCTAAAAGAAATAGCAGTATATCTAGTTTGGTAAAATGTAAATTCTATGAAAGAGATATATAGGAAGATTTAAATATTAGAAAACAATATAATTGTTTAGTTAATTCTATGGAACTGAGGTTCCTCTTCCCTGTTCAGTAGAGTTAGGGGCTTTTCATGGATATTTTTGACTAACAGGTGGGTAGTTCAATGTTAGAGCAACTATGAAATGATGATGCTGTCACAATTAATTTCCACAAATTGCACAACTACTTAGGAAAATGGCAGCATTTTTCAGTGCTTCACTTTGAGTTTCTAAAAACACCAAGTTGTATTGGAAATAGATGTATTAAAGAACAGGCTAATTTAATTATTGCTCCAAGTAAAGAAATGAATACAATATAGGCATACATTATATTCATATGAAAATTCAACATGAGCTAGTACTATTTAAGATGTAGTTTTAAATATATATGTTGGGATAAAATCTTTTAGTGCATTTATATTGAAATACTAAAATGATTTAATGTGATATGCTCTAAAACTTTTAAGAAAAGGAAGTATATTTTAGAGATATATGTACATTTGAATGCAATGTTTAAAATGATCTATTTGCTCATAAAAAAGACTTGTCTCTAAAGTCTCAGCTTTTATTTTATTGTAAAGCTGAATGGTATTTAAATATAAATTGCCTCAAAATCATGTTAACTTATTCCTAGAGAACAACTTGTTTCAATTTCTGTAGAGACATTTTCCTAATCCAGATTAAGACGTTTCCTGTGGAGTCCTTCATACTCTTCTTGAACTCCCTCTCAATTCCTCTAGCTATTAAGCTTAAATTTATTTGATATATTTTATATACTCTGTTAACCATATATGTTCCATGTGCTTTTATTGTAAAGTACTTCTTTGAAAATTTTAGTGCAATATTATCCCCATGTCTTGACACAATCACACACCCTTTGATGAACATATTTAACATCAGTACAGTTTTAGAATAGTTGCATTGTCCTTTCCCCAAATTGATGCCTGCCCTATAATAAGTTTCTGAGTACAAGATACAGTCTGAAGAAATTTTATAAATTACTGTAGAAGTTTGTGATACTATGAGCCAAGGTTATTGTGAAAAGATACTAAGATTATTCTGTATTGCCTTCTCACAGTGGACAACATCAGATAGCATCTAAAATCAAACCATGTAAATAATATCATTCATATTCAATTACCCTTTAAATAATTTATTCTGTTACATTTCTCATAAATTTCTCTTACCATTACTATAACAAATGAAAATATTTTTTTTATTTCTTAGTATAGATTTAAATGAATATCATATTAAAATATTCTCAAATAAACTCAGAGGTCTAAGCAAAGATTTGCTTGTTTTTGTTATATGCATCACAGACTGCATAACAAAAATATTCTACCATGATTCATTATATCAGAAAAGTCAATGAGAGTCTCATCTTAGAAATAATGATAAAAGACCATAATATTAATTTGACATCAATTGCTGCCTTCAAGCAGTAAATTTCAATTTAGCCAACCATTACCTCTATTTAATCAAAATAATTGTCTCTGCATATTCCAAATACTAGAATTGGTTAAAAGAAAAACAGAAGAGGATATCTACTAAAGTTTTATTATGTCAAGTTTTAAAGATATATATATACATATGTATGTGTATATATATATTTATTGGTTTTTGTGCCACACCAAGAGATGCTAAGGGGTTATACCTGGCTATGAGCTCAGAAATCACTCCTTGTTTGGGGGACCATATGGGATTCCAGGAATTGAACCCAAGTTTGTCGTGGGTCATCTGCTTGCAAGGCAAACACCCTACTGCTGTTCTATCACTTCAGCCCAAAGTTTTAAAGATTATTTTAAAGGAAGAATAATAGTAAATAAATATAATAACTCTACATTAATAACTTATTACAAAATAATAATTCATGATCAATACTTTTATCTATATGCATATACTTTTAAATATTGTTTTTTTAAATTTTTGTAACAAATACTAATCAGGTTTGAGTACATTTAAGAAACAATGTCTCATAAAATGTCTAGTTAATCCCTATTATTACTCCAAAGTATAACTTGATAACATAAAAACCATTTTATTCTGTTTATATTAATCACTATGTATTTATTGTAAGAAATTTACACTTCCTTATATTCTAATTTGTTTTTTTTTGTTTGGAGTGGTCTGTACTCAGGAACCACTGCTGACATGATTTGAAATAATAAGGGGTATATGTGACTGAACATATCAGATCAAATATTTGTAAGGCAGACACCATGTCCATTACACTTCTCTTGGGCCACCTATTCTGAATTTTTTTATGATTCTCTATCTGTTAACTTGTTTAGAGATTACTGTTATGATACCCTTATCTCTGTCTCTGTCTCACTCTCTGTATATCTATCTAAATACACATATATGCTAATACTTTGGGAGATAAAGAAATACAGAGAAGAGGCCAGTGAAGTAGCACTAGAGGTAAGGTGTCTGCCTTGCAAGTGCTAGCCAAGGAAGGACCATGTTTGATCCTCAGGGGTCCTATTTGGTCCCCCCAAGCCAGGGGCAATTTCTGAGCACTTAGCCAGGAGTAACCTCTGAGCATCAAATGGGTGTGCCCCCCGAAAAAAAGAAATACAGAGATATAGGCATATAGATATATCTCCATTTTTTGTTCAAAAAAATTTCACAGGTAGAAAACATTTGTTTAACATTTTGGTTTCTTTTGTTGGTTATTTTAGAATTTAATGATGATCATCCATTAGATTCTTTATATTATTAAGGGTTGCTGAGTTATGCTATTCTATATTCTAGCTCTATATCTCTTAATTAAATAAATGAAATGCCATAAAGAATACTACTGTTTATCATACAACTAATCTTTTTTTATGTTATGCAGACCTAGATTTGTTATATTATAGAACTACTTATATATTAACATTAATATATAATACAAATAAATATATAAACATATTTGGGGGATTTTGGGTCACACCTAGTGGAGCTCAAGTAGATTCCTGGAACTGTGCTCAGGGGTTATTCCTAGTAGTTCTCAGGGAACCATATGAAATGCCAAAGATAGAACCCAGTTAGGCTGTGTGCAAAGTAAATGCTCTACCCACTGTACTATATTTTTATAAATAACTAGTAAGCTTTCAAATCTTCCTTGTTTTTTGTGATGACATGAGATTTATAGTTTATAGTTTATTTTATTAATTATTTCTATTTAAACCAATCTTCAATTAGGAAGCATAAATCAGAAATTTACAGGCCCAAGAATATTACCCTTAAAGTAATGCTATCTCTTCTAGTTTTTATTTCTTTGTTTTTAAGCCACATATTTCTGTGCTCAGTAGTTACTTCTGCCTCTGAATGCTCAAATATCACTCAAAGCAGTGTTCAAGTTATCATATAAGCTGCTGACCAAAAATAAGTTAGCTCCTTTCAAGAAAATTGCCTTAACCCTTTAAGTTCTTCCTTCTGGGTCACACATTTTCTATATTTTTTAATTCTGTAGTCATACTCCTATTTTTCAAATGTTTACGAATTTCTTATTTTTACATGTTCCCCAAACATTATCGTTGACATGTCAGAGGCTATACAACAGGTTTATTAAATCAATAATATACTCAATATGATCAAATAAAATATATTTTCCTTTTTTAATATGTAATCTCATAAATACTTTTATTGTGGGGATCACACCCAGTAATGTTGAGAGACTTCTCATGAATCTTTTGAGGGAAAAACAATTTGTTTTATTCCTATCAAAATCAAAATTGAATTTAATGTTTTAAGTAGACTTATTTTTTGAGACATTGTCTTCTAGCAGGGCTCAAGATGCCTGAGTCCTTTTAAGACAGGTTTTAAGCAAAGACCCAACAATACTGTGTAGGCTAGTGACATTGATTCATCCAAGACTATGAGCAGTAACACTGAAGGTCATGTACTATCAGGTTTCAAATGAGTGTTGCCTAAATGTAAATCATGAATTTTAAACTCTGTACTGTTGTTGCAGTAGATCTAGCTTTCTTCAGGTTCTTGTGGAGGGTGAGTTAGATTAGTAAGTTCACCACCCGTGTCTTAGCTTTCCATTGTATAATTCACACTGCAACTATAACAGAAACCTCTATGTCCAGACAACAAACTCATCAACCAAACCACGCCACATACTTAGCCAAGATGATGATCTCTTTCTCCAGTGGCTTTCCATTACATCATAGTAGAAACTTTTTGTTTGTTGTGAGGCAACACCTTTTAGTTCTCAAAAATTATTCCTTGCTCTGTGCTCAGAAATCCCGCTTGGACTGGACTCGAGTTGACAAGGGGAACAATGGAAGGCATTTAAAATGCCTACGTGCAAGGAAAGCACCTTAACTGCTGTCCTATGGATCCAGCCCAGACATGATAATACTTACTGAAGGGCTACCTAATATTCATAGGGAATCTCCGAACCCATCTAATGTTTAGAACGAAATGAAATAACACAATAATCAACTAGCAACAAGAGCATACTAACCTTAGAACAATGACTAGATTGACATCGTTGGAGTTACTTTTAATATTTCAAATTTGCATGTCATTGTACTTCTTATTTGTTTTATTTATTTGGTTTTGGGGCCTCACCAGGTGATAGATAGGGATTACTTCTGGCTATGTGCTCAGAAATCACTCCTTGCTCAGGGAACCATATGGAACTCTGGGGTTCGAACCCAGGTTCATTCTAGATCAGCCACGTGCAAGGCAAATGCTGCACCTCTGTGCTATAGCTTCGTCCCCCGTCATTATACTTCGTTTTTCTTTCTTTTCTTTTTAAAATAATTTTGCTCTCATTACCTGCAAACAAATGTATTACGATCAACTATGTCAGTAATATGATACATGCTTGTTAAATAAAGTAAATTTAAAAAAGAATAACAATAGAGCTGAAATAAAATGTTAGAACCAAGTGTGAGAAAGAAAAGATATGATTTTTTAGCAAATCAATACACCAAAATTAATTATATTTAAGCAGTATATTTCTGAGTAAAATTAAAATATTTTCATTAAATTGATTAATTTTATAATCATCTCCATATAAAATAATATCATCCGAAGATATTTGTTTTATTTTTGGAAAATAGTGAAGCCTAGTCCAAACAAAATGATGAAAAAAAGGTTGATACAGTGTTAATGAGATAATTCTAGTAATTGTCAAGCATAGACTTGCAGATCAATAAAAATGATAACAACCAGTCTAAGTGTACATTAAAAAATGTAGTAGTAGGGCCAGAAAGATGGCATGGAGATGGGGCGTTTGCCTTGCATGCAGGACGGTGGTTCGAATCCCAGCATCTCATATGGTCCCCAGAGTGTGCTGGGAGAGATTTCTGTTCATGCCACTTGGATCCCTGAGGGGTTGCTGGGAGTGATTTCTGAGCATAGAACCAGGAGTAACCCCTGAACGCTGCTGGATGTGACCCAAAAAGAAAACAAACAAACAAATAAATAAAAATATAGTAGTTTTACATGCATGATATTTTATCCTCAAGACCATATCTGAGTGCTTCCAGGAGCATGCCTTGAGCACATAGCCAAGAGTAATAACTGATTGTAAAAGAAAAATTAACTAATAAAAATAAATAAATGGAACTTTATATAACATAGGTGTGTGTAATAATTAGTGTCTTACATTTTCTACATATAAAATATTTTTTGGTTTTTATAGGCCACCCAATGACGTTCAGATTACTTCTGGCTATCAATTCAGAAATCACTCCTGGCTTGGGGGATCATATGAGACAACGGGGGATCAAACCACGGTTTGTTGTAGGTTAGCACGTGTAAGGCAAATGCCCTACTGCTTGTACCACTGCTCTAGCCCCTACATATAAAATCTTAAATCGGATTAGATTTTAAATTATACAACATAAAATTCAAGAAATAATTTCGGAGATTTTGAATATAATATGATAGACATTTAACAAATGATTTAAGTAATTATATATAATGAACTAAATATTTAAAATGTCTGGGTAAAGCAAAACAATTTATGTTTTACTCTTTAAAGTGATTCACATTGTAACTCACATTTTACTCTATAAAATAATTCACATTGGGCCGGGCGGTGGCGCTAGAAGTAAGGTACCTGCCTTGCCTGCGCTAGCCTAGGACGGACCGCGGTTCGATCCCCTGGCGTCCCATATGGTCCCCCAAGCCAGGAGCGACTTCTGAGCGCATAGCCAGGAGTAACCCCTGAGCGTCACCGGGTGTGGCCCAAAAACCAAAAAAAAAAAAAAATTCACATTGTAATTGTTCTAATATTTCTCAGTAGAACTTTTTAAAAAGAGGGGGCCAGAGAGATAGCATGGGGTAGGGCGTTTGCCTTGCATGCAGAAGGACAGTGGTCCGAATCCCGGCATCCCATATGGTCCTCATGCCTGCCAAGGGCGATTTCTGAGCATGGAGCCATGAGTAACCCCTGAGCACTGCCAGACATGACAAAAACATCAACAACAACAACAAAAATAATAATAATAATAATTATTATTATATATATACTTATATATATATTTATAATAAAATTATAATAAAATAAAAAAGAACTTTTTAAAAAGAGTAAAATGTTCTGCACCTCAGCTTTTCAACATAATAGTCATTAGTCATATTTGAAGAACTTCAACTGGAATTTTGAAGAAAAAGCTACATCTAGGAAGTAAATATCACATTATAAAATGATGTCTTTGGACAACACCACTACTCTGTTAATAATGAAGCATAGACAGGCTTGTCATATTTCTGTAATCAACAACTGTTTTTTTTTTTATTTTTATTGTGGCCAAAGTGAATTATAAATCTTTCACAGTGATATTTTAGGTACATAGTGACAATAAATGAGGAGAATTCCCACCACCAGTCTTGTCCTCCCTTAACCCCAGTTCCTGATATGTATCCCATATCTCCCTCCTTTGCCCCTCCCCCCAAGAATACTAATACTCATCCACTTGTACAGCTCGTAGATTGGGTATTGATTATGTTGTCATTGACTTTTGGTTTGGTGTTCAAGTCTGATCATATTTTATTTCCACTAAATGTTCATACCACTGTCCATCCCCCCCAATTTATGGGGCTGAATAGGATGATTCTAGTTATGTGGTTCTGAAAACTGATTTTTCCATTGGTAATAAATCTTAAGATCAAATAATAATAAAATATATTTAAAATTAAAGAAACTAATAGGGCCAGAGATATAGCACAGCGATAAGGTGTTTGCCTTGCATGCAGCTGATGACTTGGGTTTGATTCCTGGCATCCCCTATGGTCCCCTAAGCCTGCCAGGGTAGATTTTCAACCACAGAGAGAGGAGTAATTCCAGAGCACTGCTGGTTGTGGTACAAAAACAAACAAAAAGATAGTAATAAAATATTATTTCTAGAAAAGAAAATTTGGTTTGCAAATAGAAAAAATTTAAATAAAATCGATATCTACAGGATAAAAATCTAACAAATAAAATTAATTATAAATATTACTTTTTATCCTTCATGCAGAAAAAAATTTAAATTTATTATATAGAACAACTGAAATCAAGTATACACTTACTCTATAGCTTTTGGAAAGAACAAATTAATCTTTGTCTTTTTCTTTCAGTGCATAAAATTTCACATTGTACCTATTTTCAATTCTCTTACATTTTTGTCTATTATTCAGTCATTTTATCTTAATATACTGATTTGTTATTTTTTTATTAGCCTTATGGGCAATTTCTGATCTTTTTTGATCCTTCAACTTTGATGATATTTATCAAATTTGAAGAAATTTGTAAAATATTATGTAAATCATTTGTATTCCAGTCTATTTTTAGGATATTTTATTTTTACAAGATACTTACTTAAACATACATTATTTATTTTATTTTCACCATATTTTCTACTTGTGTGTACATTTAATTAATGCCACTGTATAATTTTACAGTCTACAATCTTTTGTTAAATTTATCGTGGAATTTTCAAATGATAAATATTACCATTTTTATTAATGTCTTCTTTTAATTGTTTTTACCAATAATTTGTCTTGTTTCCTTAATTTCAAATTCTTACATTCTTTATGTCCATCTACTTAATTATTTGATTTATTCATTATAAAGATATGATATTATTATAGTCATGTGTAAAATATGAAAAAGATTAATTCTTGAATATATTGATATATCATAATACTTTAGCATTTTTATTAATCTCTCTTTTTTTCTTTATTTGTGCCACACCCAGTGATGCTCAAGGGTTACTCCTGGCTATGCCTTCAGAAATCGCTCCTGGCTCAGGGGACCATACGGGATGCTGGAGATCAAACCCAGGTCCATCCTAGGCAGCCACGTGCAAGGCAAATGTCCTTCAGCTGTGCTATTGCTGTGGGCCTGCTAGCATTTTATTATTTAGCAACAGTAATGAATGCTATTTTTAGTTACATAAGAACTCTGAATATTTTTCTCTACTAAGTTACATTTTAGCAGATCTTGTTCTTTTTTCTGTAAACTTCTCTTTAGTAAAGTAATCCAGTGTGAGTAAAAATGCAAAAATTAAAACAGAAATGTCAAACTTGAGTTTCAATTAAATTCCTAGGTCACTCAGTGAGACCTTTTTATTCTGTTTTCTTGAGGATATATTCCAGATGTTTTAAGCCTTTTGTCATCTGTTGAAGTACAGCATGTGTGTGTGATATATTCAATGGCTCATACACTAAAGTTGTTCAAATCCTAAAATGAATTTTTTCATATAGTTTCTTTTGTTTTTAGGTATATTATCAGTTTGATAGTTATGTATCACAGCAAATCTCTTACCATATTGCAATATTTTCTATTTGAAAAATATAACTAATTAATAAATTATATATCTGTTTTATTCAATAAAATAATTAACCTTATAAATATTTCAATTCAGTTAATATTAATTTTTTTTTGTTTGTTTTTGGGCCACACCCGGTGACGCTCAGGGGTTACTCCTGGCTATGCGCTCAGAAGTCGCTCCTGGCTTGGGGGACCATATGGGACGCCGGGGGATCGAACCGCGGTCCGTCTCCTAGGCTAGCGCAGGTAAGGCAGGCACCTTACCTCGAGCGCCACCGCCCGGCCCCCAATTTTTATTTTAAATTATTTCTTTACTCAAAAGGCACTAGATTAGCTATTAAGTACTTCAGAAGTACTTTACATTTGTTACCTATTACTACTAATAGCATTATTGCTTTCTCAGAGTGAAATTTTTAATATGCCAAATATATCTCACTTTCAGATAAACTAAAAAAATGCCAGTAACTTACAATTAATATATATTACATTATTTTATTTTACAAGTTTTTATGCAGTGACAGAAATATATCAGGTATCTGTGTAAATAGTTAATTTTTGACACTATAACAAAATATTTAATTGTTATTTATCACAAAGGAATACAGAGAATTTTGTTGCTTTCTTCTAGCTCTTTAAAAACCTTTGTTTTTCTATTTCTCAAAATTTGATATAAATATAATGATAATTGTTTCTAAAGCATAAAATTTTTAAATTAAATAATGTAATTAATTAATCGTATGCATTTTAGTTTATAATAATTTAGGGATACACTGCTTTTTTCTTCTTGGGGAAACACAGAAAAGTGCTCAAAGTTTATTTCTGACTCTGGACTCAGGGGTAAAGCCCTTTGACAGGGGACCTTGTGTCATACCAGGAATCACACTCAGGTTAATTATGTGCAAGGCATTTAAATGCTTCACCTGCTATATTACATCTCCAAGTCTATAAAAACAATTTGAAAGATTAGAATTAATCGATAGTTCATGTCTGAATAATTAACAAGTATTATCTGGTTACTTATTCCCTTTAGTTTCTCTTTGTTGTATTGACTAGAGTTTTGAAAGCAAATGGTTGAGGTGATTATAACTTGGCTGTGTTCATGTCCTCTACTCCACTGGGCTTGCCAGGAGTGGAGGGCATGATTTTGGTTGGAATGTTCATATATATACTTGCTGTGTACAGCACTCTTTGAAGTGAGGTGTCATTGCACATTCTGGTTTTAGTCCTCATAGAGATTCACTGCATAGCCCACACACATGCTCAGAAAGATCTCTTTCCTAAATGCATTGCTTAGACATCCCTGCTGTATGTTGTAGGTGACACTCTTACTGAAATATCTGGCGTCACAAGCTCCTGAGACATAGTGATTCAGTATATACAGATAGACTGTATGTAAGACTCTTGTTTTAACAACAGGTGTTTTCTTTCATTGAGTTATAACCCAAATCTCCTCTCATATGTTCTTAAAGAAATAGCTTTCATATATCATAGAAATATTAAGTAATGAATGCATTGTTTATAAGAAATCTCTGGAGAAATTAAGAAAACCACTGCAGTTATAACTTTTCTTACTCACTAGTTCTTGACAGTGATGTTAGAAGAAACCATATGTAGAAATTCTTAACAGGGCCATATATACAGTTGATAGGGTGCTTCTCATGCATGCCTTTGGCCTACCATAGTTTCAGTCCTCCTAATATATGATTCAAGTAAACCCTGAGCAAAAATAGTTCCTACTATTCTGCTGTACTAGAAAAAAATAATAACACTATACATTAAATTACTGGTACAGAAAGTAGGTGTGGTATTCAATTTATATTCTAAACCATTAATAACAAGGGAATGTAATAGGATATTTTGAAGCTATTAAAAAGAACACTTCAAGAGCAGACTATTTTAGAAGTGTATTTTAGAATAGTATTTTCTGTCTTCTTGATAAAGGATTGCAGTCTGGGACCAGAGATACAGGACAGGGTTTAGGTCCTTTTGGGACAACCAGCTCCATATAATTTCCTTAGCGCTAACATGAGCAAACCAGAAGCACAAAGTTAGGAGTCACAAGCATTACAGGACCCAGAACTGAGTCCCTAAACCAAAAAAATAAAATAATTCAATTACTTTAATTAAAAACCCAAGACTTCTGCTTCTCAAAACAAAAAGTTTTTTAAAAATCAAATTAATTGTATTATTATACAGCAAACTTTCACAAGGCACCTCACAACCATAATCATATTTGTATCTGCAAGTGCAGTAGTTACATTGTAAAATACTCTTAAATTTAATTTCTCCTTTGTATGTAGACTTTATTTTTTTCTAAGTACAAGTTAAAGATAGTGAGAATTTGAGAATTTATTGTCTACGATCTTTGCAGTCTGAGACCAGAGAATAAGAGAAATATTCAAACTCATTATTTGTGATCTTTAAAAAAATAGTTCTTAAAGAAAAATTTTAGGGCTAAAGCAATAGTACAGTGGTAGTGTGTTTGCTTTGCATGGGGCCCATCCAAGACAACCTGGTTCGATTCCCAGCTTCTCATATAGTCCTGTATGCCTGCCAGGAGCGATTTATGAGTGCATATCCAGGAGTAGCCCCTGAGCATCACAGGGTGAGACCCAAAAAGCAAAGAAGAAGAAGAAGAAGAAGAAGAAGAAGAAGAAGAAGAAGAAGAAGAAGAAGAAGAAGAAGAAGAAGAAGAAGAAGAAGAAGAAGAAGAAGAAGAAGAAGAAGAAGAAGAAGAAGAAGAAGAAGAAGAAGAAGAAGAAGAAGAAGAAGAAGGAGAAGGAGAAGGAGAAGGAGAAGGAGAAGGAGAAGGAGAAGGAGAAGGAGAAGGAGAAGGAGAAGGAGAAGGAGAAGGAGAAGGAGAAGGAGAAGGAGAAGGAGAAGGAGAAGGAGAAGGAGAAGGAGAAGGAGAAGGAGAAGGAGAAGGAGGAGAAGGAGAAGGAGAAGGAGAAGGAGAAAGAAAGAAAGAAAGAAAGAAAGAAAGAAAGAAAGAAAGAAAGAAAGAAAGAAAGAAAGAAAGAAAGAAAGAAAGAAAGAAAGAAACCAAGAAAGAAAGAAAGAAAGAAAGAAAGAAAGAAAGAAAGAAAGAAAGAAAGAAAGAAAGAAAGAAAGAAAGAAAGAAAGAAAGAAAGAAAGAAAGAAAGAAAGAAAGAAGGAAGGAAGGAAGGAAGGAAGGAAGGAAGGAAGGAAGGAAGGAAGGAAGGAAGGAAGGAAGAAAGAAAGAAAGAAAGAAAGAAAGAAAGAAAGAAAGAAAGAAAGAAAGAAAGAAAGAAAGAAAGAAAGAAAGAAAGAAAGAAAGAAAGAAAGAAAGAAAGAAAGAAAGAAAGAAAGAAAGAAGAAAAAATTTAGAGTATTAAATTTTAAGGCAATTTTAGACTACTCTAGAACTAGACTGATTAAATATAATAAAAATTTTTTTTGTTTTGTTTTTTGTTTTTGGGCCACACCCGGTGACGCTCAGGGGTTACTCCTGGCTATGCGCTCAGAAGTCGCTCCTGGCTTGGGGGACCATATGGGATGCCGGGGGATCGAACCACGGTCCGTCCTAGGCTAGCGCAGGCAAGGCAGGCACCTTACCTCCAGCGCCACCGCCCGGCCCCCAAATATAATAAAAATTTTAATTTTGACATATAATGCATTTTACTGGCTTTTATTCCTTAATCCTATTTGAACTGTGCACAAAATTATATTCTTATTAAGGAATGTTAAATGATGTTTAATGAAGAGGAGTTTGCATATGGTGAATGTGTAATTTTACCTTTTATTTTGTGGAAGTTAATAATTATGTCTTAGGAGCTTCTATATCCTTTATTAAAACACATGTCTTACCATATGTCAACATTTTATGAGATACATAATATGCTTCCTTTAATTTGGAATTATCTACTTAGATTAGATTGCCTTATGGAAAAGGTGTTTTTGTATTAAAAATACAGTTATATTGGGTACTAAATTTCAATACTTGGTTGAAATATTTTGCAACTATTTCTTTTGTATGTTTGAATTGCATAACAATTCAGAAAACACCTTGCAAAATTGCCATTTTTAGCATTTTTGGTTTTATTTATTTATTTCATCTGTAACATAGCATATGACTGACAGAAAAATGTTAAAATAATAGACAGAGAGAACAGTGAGTACTTGTTCATCTTTCTGACATTAATAGAAAGTTTCTCTCTTTAATATTTCTGTAGATTTATTCTAGTCCAAGGAATTCAGTCTATAAAATGTATCTTCTATTTTTAGTCTTCCAAGTCTTTATTCAGTAATAGATTTTGAAACTTAATCAACTTGTGTCATCTAGTGAGAATAAAATATGAAGTTGAAATAATGAATAGGCTTAACAAACTAGCTGGGTATTATTTTCTGGCACTTTACATCGATTTTTGTACCCTATTTATAATAGAGAAGGACGATTCCAGTCATGTTTTTTCTTTCTGTTCCCTCCGCCTTTTTTTTTGTCAAAGAATTCATACTTTGATAAAAGTTTTGGAATGTCTTTGTTCACTGTACTTTAAAATACATTGAAGATGAACTAAATTAGAAAAAAGTATGTAAATATTACATTTTTATATTTTATATAACATATATCATTTTATGACATTTACACTATCAAACTTTAGAAATTTATTGATTTATTGATTTTTATAGCAAATAGATTTGATAAATATATTTAAGGTGATCAATAAGTTGTTTTGAAAATGCATATTTCTACTGTGTATAAGTCTACTCAGTTCATAGAAAACATTATTTTAATTTCTAATGAACTTGGTTTACATTCTTTACTTGTTTTTTATTATATTATCAAAGATCCATCACGTATTTTACATGATTTTAAGCGAAGTTAATAAAAGAGAAATTATTCTCTTCCATATTTAAATCTGAGAACAGCAAACAAGTAAAAAGAAACTTAAATTTTTTAAGTTTAGATTTTCCTAAACAAATTTTAATAATTTTCTAATTTATATTCTATTTCTTATATACTTAAAAATTGTATGTGTATAATAATTATTACCCCAATGTAATTACATACTATGTCTATAATTTATATACATATATACATATATTTTCTATATTTAGAAATTTAGAATTAATCATTTCTATTTCATAATCATAGGAGAAATGTTATTATGTTAGTTTTTTAAGAAAAACTTGAAATCTTCCAAGCTATAGTAATATTTAAATACATATTTCTACATCAAATAACATTTTATACATAATTATATAGCAGTGGTATTTAGTTTGACATTAAATAGTACATATTATACAATTCTATTTATCTCTTATTTGGTGTTGATTATATATTCATTATATGAAAAGAAAATTAGCATTTGAGCAATTATTCTGTAATAATCTAGATAAATCAGCAGAAAAATCAATAAACACATATGAGTAAATTGTACCTTATGCTGAATCTATTTTAAATAAAATAACAGAATATTTCAGACTAATGGGTTACAATTTTTAATGTGAATAAGAAGTATATCTTAAGACTTTATATTGATGGAAATCTTTTGCTTGTCATTACCTAAAAATGTAGGTTTTATTTTTTAGTAATATCAATTCAAAAACATAAGAGAGAAAGTAGAGCTTATTTAGAGATAAAAAGATTAAAGGAAATGAAATAATAATGAAGTAGAGGATTTGGGTGGAAGATGATAAATTACAAAACTTAATTCTTCATAAAATAAGGCACAAAATAAAGGACCAATGCATAGGAAGGCATTTATCAAATAAAAGATGAAATTAAAGATAGAAATGCTAATGCAAGATAGCTTATATTATAATACATGAGAGATTATAAAAAAGTAGTATTTTTTAAATTATTTGTCAAAACTACAAGAAAATGTTATACAATATATAATAAGCTAAAGACAGAAAATATTCTGACACATCAAGTAAATCCATCTAAGGTCAAATTCTTATCTAATCATAAGGTGAAAACTTCTTTTTATTTGAAATAATCTTTACTTAGTATTAAAACATTCTAAGGAGCTAAAAGAAAAAATATATTTAATGTATTAGAATTTTAAGATTTAAATAGTTGAAGAAATAGGATTATCACAAATAAAAAAAATCACACACTATGGTTGAAGTTCCATTTTTTTATTTTATGTGAGTATTTTAGAATAATAACACTTATCAAATGGATTAGTATTAAGAGTTTGAGCTTAATTGAAATTATTAGAAAATTTATAATTTCTGGTTTTGAATACACATTCCTTCCATTTTCAGTAATCTATTTTCTAGCTAGCAAATATTATTGTATAATCTCATGATCCCATGCATTTCAGCTAAAAATCAAATGTATTTAGATTTATGAAAGAAGCCAAATAATTTGGCCTTAGATATTTTCTTCTGTGAATACAAAAGCGTATACATATACGAATATTTTCTAATATGTATATAAAACTATCTAAAAAGTACAGTGAATTTAATTTTGTTTATAAAATTTATTATTTACAAAAATATTATTGATGGTGGGGTCTCTGAACCAGGATCTATGGGATTGAGGAGACAATCCTAGAAAAAACTGACCCTGCTTTGTGGATGTAAGGTTAAATGCTCAGCTCAGTTATGACTTGTTGACCATCAGGTGTGTTAGTGGAAGCCACTAAGGCGAATATTAATCATGCTCAGGTTCCATGAAATGTCTTGGATTGAACTCTTGGTCGCCCATGTGCCAGGCTCAGATAGTTCCTTTGAGCTATTAGCAGGGCACTGCCTTAAATGTTTATAGTAATATATCATTGAGTTTATGTTACCCCATGAATGATAAAAAACTTTCTGTCGTGTTTTATAGTTATTATTTAAATATTTAATCTAATTTAAATATGGTTTATTATGTCTTTAGAATAAGAATGGCTATCATTATATTCTTTGTGCCACAAAAACATGACCTGTAAAATTTTAGTATAACAATAATACTATTTAAAGAAATAAAATAATTGCTAAAATCAAAGGATGTACAATATATCAATTTAGAATATATTTTCAGAAACAGAGGCCTTTAATTCCAGAAGTGAACTAAGAAATTGAAAATAAATGTGGCCTATTAAATACCTTCATATACTAACCTTTCTGAAGCAGAACACATCTGTCAACTGATTCTTGTGTGTCTGTTGTATGTTTTGTTTTTATTGGTTTTGGGGGGATTACTTATGGTAGTACTGGGGATTTATACTAACTTTGTGCTCAAGGATCACTCTCATACGGAAGGCTGAGGTTTGAACCCAGGTCAGCTGAGTGCAAGGCATATGCCCCATCCACTGTGCCATTTCTCAAGCCATGCAAGCTAATTCTTTCTGCATTTTAATATTTTTGAAGAAATAAATGCAGAATTTGAACATATACTTAAAATTATAAACAAAAGAACTTAAAATAGGAGTTAAAGTCATTTCATCAGAAGCTTCAGTAGGCAACATGGGGAGCAGCATGGCTTCATGCCAAAGACTTTTTGGCCAAGCTTAGGGTAAGATGTGGGCTCTGGCTGCCCCTCACAACCTTCTCATTCCTTCCTCTAGGACTCCAGGGCTATCCCTGGTTGCCTGCTTAATGGTGCCAAAGAGGTGGGTGCCGGGGAGGAGTTTAAAGGGAAACCCAGGCCTTCCCCAATCCCTACACTGCACAAGAATATTACCACCACCTATAACCCCACTTTTAACCCTTTTTACCATGAGTTCTTGGCTCACAAGCAGATCATTATCACTACTCAAGCCAGCTGCCAAACAGCTCCCAAAGAGGAAAATTAGAGTCTCAGACTTAGAAAATAACCAATACTCTGTTGCTATTGATCTACTTTCAGCGACCTCCTTTCCTCCAAATCCCTTCATTGTGTGCATGTGCTTGCTATCTTACTTAGTTTCTGAGAAGTCCCCACTCAAAGACATTTCCTCATATGGGACTACTGGGAACAGTTTTGAAGACTCCAGAAGGCCAACTCACAGACCAAAGTCCTGTCCCGAACTTAACACTCCCCCTACTAGATATAAAAGCTACATGTATATCTCCCTTGAGTATCTTAGGTGTATTCCCTTAACAACTATAACTCTTATTGAATATTCTCTTATACAGTGACAATTTCACCCATTGTTTTTGCGATCTGTTCAATAGGGAATTCTGTCAGAAGAGCTTCTCTGTTTATAGTTCATATTAGAGCCAAGTTATACCGGGATTGTTGGACTTGTTCTCTTGGAACCCTATGCACCAATAGTATCTGTGGCATTGTCTCCCTTTTGTATATTAAATGATAAAATATTACATTTGCAGACAAGTTTTTATCTAACAGAGATAGGAACACAAATTTTGTAATGCAGTGGGGGCCATATACCCTGAACATGGTCATAATAACTTGGCTCATGTCTCATAGGAACAAGGCATTGCCCATACACCCCTGAACCATGGATACCATCTATAGAAACATCCACAATTGTCTATAACATCACCAGGAAGCAAACCTCTACCAAGGAAGACCCTACCGCTGCCCTGGTATGGACATACTCTTAACAACCAGATTACTTATTAACAGCAACAACCTGCTTGCAGGGCAAGGCTCTCAGCATTGCCCGCTAATAGTGAGGTGAAACTAGAGGTTTCACTGAAAATCATCCTAACTTCGATGAAGAATATGCACAGAAACTAGAATCTTTAACTACAGAAGCCTGACACCAACAACAGCAAATCTGTGAAAAAAATTTACCAGGACGACAGAGAATGAATCAGGGGTTGAACAGCCTCATATTCCTGGAGCCATGAGTCAGTCTTATATTAGAAAATTTCAGGTGTAAGGTCTCCTTGTATTTAGGCCAAGGCATTTCCTTTCCTTTTCCCCTATATTTTGCTGGGCCTATGCAAATAACAATTGTTACCCACACCGTTTTTACTGTATTTTTTAATTCTCATTCTTTAAAAAAAAAGTAAGAGCTTACTAAACTTTCTGCTAGTGCTTTAATGAGTTCATTGGTGATTCAATAATTCTCAAAATATACTTGCCACTGAACATTTTTTTCCTTTCTCTTCCATCTCTTTAGTTTTTCTTTTCTTTTTTTTATTTTTTTATTAAAAATGTTCATTATATTTATTTATTTTATTTTTTATCTTTATTTTTTTATATATAAAAAAACCCTTCACCAGTTCAACAATCTCATCACCATTATCCCAAGTGTCTCTCCTCCCCACCCCACACAGGCCTGTACTCTAGACAGTTTTTCTACTTCCCTCATTCAGTCGCATTGTGTTATGATATTTCTCAGTGTAATTATTTCTGTGATTGCACCCAACAATCTCTGTGGTGAGCTTTATGTCAGGAGCTGGACCCCCCAGTTTTTCTTTTAATTTAGTTTTTAGTTTTTCTAAAACTTTTAGTTTTAGTTTTTTCTTTTCTCTTTTAGTTTTTCTTTTAATTTTCTATTTTTTAATCATGTTGCTTTTGGTCTTCCTAAAACAATTGTATTATGATCAATTATGTCAACTAAGCATTTTTATCAATAAATAAAAAATATTATTAAAAAAGTCATCTTGCTTAGATTGGAGCACATATATTTGGATACAAGAAACTCAGAAAAAGAGAATAAGGTATTTGTAGAGCAAACTATATCCTGGCTTTAATACCCAAATATAGCTGATGTTATATGGCATTGAGCTAGAATAAAAGAATATGCATAAAGCTAGAGTAAAGAAATAAGCCCGGAGCACAGTTACTTGTGGCCCAGTAACCAAAAGAGAAAGAAAGAAAACATGAAAAAGAGGATCAAAAGTTAGGGATTAAGATCACTATCACTAATTTATTTAAAATCTAGTAAATTTTATATAAAACAGCAAACATTTTTATGTGTTGATTATTAAATATATTTATTCATACATTTTGTACCGGGAGAGTTATATTTTCTTTGTTTTAAAAAATATTCTTACGGAGTCTAGCAGGAGGGGGTTTGGCAGGCCCCCGCCATGCCAGAGGCCTTCTTAACCAGGCCTAGTGGGGGTGCAGGACTTGGGTAACCCCAGGACCCCTCTACCGCCTTGCTCCAGATCTCCAGGGCTTCCCCTGGCCACATGCCTGGGCAAGCCGGTGAGTTGGGCCCCTTGGTGGAGCTTGAAGGTACCCTAGGCTTTCCCCCATTTTCCATTTAGCTCCTTAGGGAGGGTCTGGGTGGGGCTCTGAACTTCTGGCCCCCCAGCTTCTTCTTGAAGTCACTGGTAATCTCTGTCAAGTCTATATTTTCAAAATCACGCAGGGGCTACCACCCCTGCACGCACAAGAAATATTAATAGTACTCACTATCATTGAATTATGTTTTTATGTATGCAGAATGTCCATTTTGTACTCTGCCCTTTTGCATACCCCTTCATAAGATCATATTTCTCTTTAACTTCCTTAACTCCTATGATCATTACTCCTCATTTACCCTTTCTAACTTAAGTACTGTAGAGTCCTAATTCACAGACCAAAGTGGTGCCCTGGAGTTAACACCCACCCAACTATTTTAAAAGGCATTAAAAGGACACTTATATCTTTTCAACATTTTATGGGTGTTTTCTTTGATGGCTATAACTTTTGCTGAATATTTTCTTATACAGTGATGATTCCCCCCCCCATTTTTTTTAACTTCTCTTTGTGAACTGCTCAATAAGTATTTGGAGTGAAAGAATCCCTCAGTTTAATGCTTATGTTTGAACCAAGTCATGGGTATTGTTGGAAATGTTCTTACGCCCCCATATATCTGATAGCACCACGTGGCTTTATTTCTTGTTTGCTTAGGCACACTGAAATGGGAAAATACTATACATACCAATAAGTTCTTATCTAATAGAGATGGGAACACACAAATCTTGTAGTGCAATGAGACCTTACACCCTGAACATTGACATAAAGACCTGGCACAGGCCTCAGAAGAATGGGCATTCTCCATTCACCCCTGATCTAGAGAAGACATCTACAAAACATCCAAGGTTGTATATAACATCAGCTGGAGGCATTCCTCTACCAGGGAAGACCCTACAGCTGCTCTGACATCGATCTACTCAAAAGAGACTTCCCTTAACACTGAGAAGACTTAACAAAAAATGACCTGCTTACTGGACATGGCTTGCTGTATTGCCCCTTAATTGTGAGGTTTGTCTATAACATCACCTGGAAGCAATCCTCTACCACGGAAGATCCTACCACTGCTCAGACATTGTCCTGCTCAAAAGAGACTTCCCTTAACACTGAGAAGACTTAACAACAACGACCTGCTTACAGGACAGGGCTTCCTGCATTGCCCTTTCATGGTGAGGTGAAACGAGAAGACACTCCACATCATGACTTCAATGTAGGATATGCAGATTCCAGAATCTTTAATACAGAAACATGATACCAACAACAGAGTCTGTGTGAAAAGTGTGTTGGCACTATGGACAATATCTTGGATCTGACGATAACTTGCCTGAAGCCTAGAGTTGATCTTATGCCAGGAAACTTCAGGGGTAGGATCTCTTTTTATTTAGGCCAAGGTTATTCCTTTCCATGCCTCTCATATTTTGGTGGGCCTATGCAAACAACAATTGCCACACTAACACCATTTTTACTGTGCTCCTTTGACTCTAATCCTTAAAATGCACCCACTTAAAATTTGAGATTAACTTAAGCTAATATGCATATACATGGAAATGTAAAAAATACTATGCCTCTAATGTTTAAGTAGTTATGTAAGTTTTATGGCTTTAGATTGCCTTGTGTGCTGTTAAGAAATATTATAATGTGTTACAATCTGGGGACTTGAGGGACAAAGTAATTGTACATGGATTCTGTTTTATTTATCTTAACTTTCTTTGGCTGAAAGTTCAAAGTTAAGATATCAGCAAGGGGACTTCTTCTGAGAATTATGTTATGGGTGATTGTCCTTCCACTGTAAGTTTTCCTTGTCCTCTTTGCATCTTTTGTTCTCATAATTCAAAATAAAAAAAATTAAAAAAAAGAAAAAAATATTCTTACATAATAAGAATGCTATAGTAAGTAAAGTCAATGAGTCTTGCTCAAAACCACAATTCTCAGTTGAAATAAAATTGGGAACTAAACCATGCAGCTTAAACAAAGATTATTTCTTCTGAAGAATGATAATGTGTGTTTTGCAGATGACAATAAAAATTATTTTTAAAATGGCACTTTAGTTGTAGCTTTCATGGGGTATTTTGAAGAAATACTGTGCAGTAAAAGGTTAATGGCTGTACTTTTTGTTTATTTTCTGTATGTTGGTAACTAATAACTGGTTTTATATATTATAAAATGAAAAGCATTTTTATATAGTTAGTGAAGAATCAATTTTGTTTCTACAAGTAGTTCTGAGAATAAAATTATTTCCCTCTTACAATTTATTAGGAAAAGAGATCCCTATCCATACTTCAAACTTGCTGACTTCAAGAAACTAACACAGAGAACAGGACCGGCTAATGAATATCAGAGACTGGAAGACACAATAGAAGCATAGAGTGCTTTTGGGATGCTCTGAAGATGGTAAAAATCTCTCTTTTGTAACCTTGGTAACCTGCAAGAGTCACCAACAGTGCTCATGTTCTTGAGGTGGTCGAAATCCTGCTTTGTTAAATAACATGCTTGGGAATTTCTGCTTCTATAATTTCCTGCCAAGTGTTTGCAAATGTCACAACCCCATCAAATTTTTAATTTTGCCTTTGTCTGGAGCATGATCCCAACTGGGTCTCCTGGTATATTAGAAAGTGTTTTTCCATTTCTCAGGGCATGCTGCTTGGGTAATCAGTGGTTTTGGTTTCTATAACACCATGAGATTTGTTTTTTTTTTCTTTTTTTGGTCTATAACACAATGAGATTTGTTTTTTTTTCTTTTTATTGGTTTTTTTGGTCACACTCAGCAGCACTCAGGGATTACGTCTGGCTCTACACTCAGAAATAGCTCCTGGAAGGCTCAGGGAACCATATGGGATGCTGGGACTTGACCCACCGTCCTTCTGTATGCAAGGCAAATGCCCTACCTCCATGCTATCTCTCTGGCCCCGAAATATGATGTTTTCCCTATCATTTGCTAATTGATTTTTGAGACTAGAATTTGTTATTCCATGTTTTTAAGATGAACCTTTTTGGTAATATATTTATGTTTTAGCATGAGTACTTTAGTGCTTATAAAAATATATTTCTCCCCTAAATGGAGCAGGGAAAGCCTCTTCAACAAGTGGTGTTGGCACAATTGGATAGCCACTTGCAAAAAATTGAACTTAGACCCCCAGCTAACATCATGTACGAAGGTAAAATCCAAATGGATTAAAGACCTCCATATCAGCCCCAAAACCATAAGATATATAGAACAGCACATAGGCAAAACACTCCAGGACATTACAGGCATCTTCAAGGAGAAAACTGCACTCTCCAAGCAAGTGAAAGCAGAGATTAACAGATGGGAATATATTAAGCTGAGAAGCTTCTGCACCTCAAATAAAATAGTGCCCAGAATACAAGAGCCACCCATTGAGTGGGAGAAACTATTCACCCAATACCCATCAGATAAGGGGCTAATCTCCAAAATATACAAGGCACTGACAGAACTTTACAAGAAAAAAACATCTGGGGCCGGAGAGATAGCATGGAGGTAAGGCGTTTGCCTTTCATGCAGGAGGTCATCGGTTCGAATCCCGGCGTCCCATATGGTCCCCCGTGCCTGCCAGGAACAATTTCTGAGCCTGGAGCCAGGAATAATCCCTGAGCACTGCCGGGTGTGACCCAAAAACCACAAAAAAAAAAAAAAAAAGAAAGAAAAAAACATCTAATCCCATCAAAAAATGGGGAGAAGAAATGAACAGACACTTTGACAAAGAAGAAATACAAATGGCCAAAAGACACATGAAAAAGTGCTCCACATCACTAATCATCAGGGAGATGCAAATCAAAACAACGATGAGATACCACCTCACACCACAGAGAATGGCACACATCACAAAGAATGAGAATAAACAGTGTTGGCGGGGATGTGGAGAGAAAGGAACTCTTATCCACTGCTGGTGGGAATGCTGTCTAGTTCAACCTTTATGGAAAGCGATATGGAGATTCCTCCAAAAACTGGAAATCAAGCTCCCATATGATCCAGCTATACCACTCCTAGGAATATAACCTAGGAACACAAAAATACAATACAAAAGTCCCTTCCTTACACCTATATTCATTGCAGCACTATTTACCATAGCAAGATTCTGGAAACAACCAAGATGCCCTTCAACAGACGAATGGCTAAAGAAACTGTGGTACATATACACAATGGAATATTATGCAGCTGTCAGGAGAGATGAAGTCATCAAATTTTCCTATACATGGATGTACACGGAGTCTAATATGCTGAGTGAAATAAGTCAGAGAGAAAGAGAAAAATGCAGAATGGTCTCACTCATCTATGGGTTTTAAGAAAAATGAAAGACGTTCTTGCAATAATAATTTTCAGACACAAAAGAGAAAAGAGCTGGAAGTTCCAGTTCACCTCAGGAAGCTCACCACAAAGAGTGATGAGTTTAGTTAGAGAAATAACTACATTTTGAACTGTCCTAATAATGAGAATATATGAAGGAAATAGAAAGCCTGTCTAGAGTACAGGCAGGGGTTGGGTGGGGAGCAGGGAGACGTGGGGCATTGGTGATGGGAATGTTGCACTGGTGATGGGTGGTGTTCTTTACATGACTGAAACCCAAACACAATCATGTATGTAATCAAGGTGTTTAAATAAAAATATATATTTCTCCACATATAGTATGTATATTTTATATAATACATTTAAATATATAATACTTTATATATTACATTAAAAAATACAGCATGAGTGGTTTTGGTTTAAGAGAAACCCACATAAAAAAACCACAGATAGAAAAAAAGAATATATTCTCTAAACTATAAGTTGGAGAAATGGTGAGATTATTTTCCTAAATGTAACCTAAGTTTGCTGTAGTCTCTGGGGCATTAAGAGTTTAAGTTTTAGTATATAATGAGAAGCAAAAATGCACCCAGGAAATAATAAAATAAAGTGGGTTTTTTTCTAGGTTTAATATATATTTATATATATTATACATATTAATGTAATATATATTTAATATACACAATATAGTATAGGAAGGGAACTTGCATCTTTTATTTTATACTTTAAGGGTGTCTGATAATTGGTGATGTGGATGATATAGTCTACTCTCCCCTCAGAATTTCTCCCATTGGATGCTGATATGATAGTTTAGTGTTCTTACTTTCTCTGGTAACTTAAACTATAACTGAAATGTTGGGAATGATGTTGGGAGAGCAGCAATGCTTTGAAGAAAGTGTGTGCTCACTTATTTCTGCCTACTTGACCCCAAAGCTTGGACAGTCTGTCTTTATTTAGCTCAAAATATGCAATAGATTCCTGCTGGACAAGGTTAAATGAGCCACCCGGAGCCAGCCAGGGGCAATTTCTGAGTGCAGAGCTAGGTATAACCCCTGAGAGATTCCAGGTGTGGGCAAAAAACAAAACTAAAAACAAAAACAAAAAAATAAATAATAAGAAGAAGAAGAATGCATTAGTAAGTAAAGCCAATGAGTCTCAAAACCACAGTTCTCAGTTGAAATAAAATTGAGAACTAAACCATGCAGCTTAAGCAAAGATTATTTCTTCTAAATGAGCAGGTGTGGAGCTTATCCTGACATAAAAGTAGAAAATAGGACTTAAAAGAAAATAATAATTTACAGTGTTAGTAAATGGCCTGACATACTAATATAAGTGATGGAAAAACATCAGAAATTGAAGACAAACTAGAATCTCATAATGATGACAGCGGAAGCAAAAGAGTCTAGTCACATAAGAAAGTGTGTTTCCAGAGAAATGTGCTCACAGAGAGTGAATCTTCTAAAGATAAAGTCCTTCACATCAAGCTCTGTTCTGAGAACCCAACAACTGAGATGGTGGAAAACACTCACCACTATCTTTATTCTGAAAAGAATCTGGAAGTTCAGTTCTCATCTTCTTCCATGTGTAAGTTGGTTACAAACAGACTTTATTTGAAGACAGACATAACTGTCCATCTTATGTCATCTCCTTGTCTGGTAATCTGACCCAGGTGTAATAAAAAATTGGAAATTGAAAATATTAATTAAAAATAGATAATTGTAAATAAATAAAAAATACGTCCATGGCTAAAATAGGCCACTTGGAAAGGAATATAGGAAATACTAATCAAAGTCAAAATCTAGAGAAAATAATAATATCCTTTAGATATTTTTTAGATATAATCATAGGACATTGGAAGTAGATTATAAGCCTAAATATTTTGCTAATGTAAGTTATAAATTTATTATAGATAGAAATGTACATCTTTTTTTCTACTTACATACTACAAAAATTCTATAAAAGTAGTGCTTACTACATAGTATAGATTTGGAAAAAATAAAAGAATATGTGCATTATCATTGGCAAAGTTCTATTCCATATTCAAGTATATTATTAAGTTGAGCCAAAAAAACAACTAGGTATATGCAAAGATTTTGATAACACACTCCTTTATGTCCTTCACCCCATATCAGAACAATACTTTATCTTCATTTTTTATAAAAAGTAGAAATATAGCAAATGACTTTATTGATGTTTTTGTTTCTTTTGCCTCACTAATGGGGTTCTGTTAGACTCTGTGGGTTATATTAATAAAACTATCTGGATTGTTTCTACACCTCTCACACTCTTAAGTAACTAAAATGCAGCAATATTTTTAAAAGCTTGAATTCAAGTAAGATTATACTAATTATTTCTTGAGTGGGTTCTCACATGCAGTTTTAGGAGTACTTTTGGAAAATGTGATAGATTTCTTCCTTATAAAAGTAATATATGTAAGATGCCAGACACTTCTTTTCCACTGTGACTGATCATGTTTTGTGGGCTGTATCAATCTTCTTTGGAACACAAATAGTAGGATGGAGATAAAGTGCCAACACACTAAAAACAAGAAAGCAAGTGAAGAGTCCTGGAATCCAAGGGTGAAGGCATTTGCCTTCAATGTAACTGGACTTGGTTTAATCTCTGGTAGAACATAAGATCTGTATGTAAACCTTGAAAACTGGGCCAATAGTAATTCCTGAGCACAGCCAGGTATGTCTCCAAATAAACTAATAGTAGAAATAATTAAGCAAGTGAATAGACTTTAAGTTTTGTGCAATTCTGTTAATCTATTTACCCTGATACTTTATATTTTCAAAGACAGATTGATTAACTCTGGTTCTTTCGCTAAGGAGTATTTTTAGCTAATTTAAAGTCTCATCCAAGGACACATTTCAGTGTGGCATGATAATGAGTTGTATTTATGTTAGAGCTCTAGAAATAGTGATAAGCAAAACTAGAGAAAATGAATATATAGCAGAAGCAAAATGTTGCTTACCATCGTAAAAGACAAAGCTGGAGACAAATATCCGAAATCATATAAGATATTAGGGAGGATTTGCTAAAAAAAGCAAAGATGAGAATATTTTAAATTCATGGAGAGGTGACTGCAGATTCTTTATCTGGTTTTTTAATATCACTAATAATATACCGTATTATCAATGCCTAGTTGGTTTATATTTACATTTTGGAAGTACTATTTTGTAATTTTTAAAAATGTATGACATGACCCATATTCAGCTAAGGTGTGAGGCCAGATGTGAGGCCTTTCCCAAGCTGATGAAGTCATGCTTGGACCCAGCAATGCTCAAAGAAAAGCAAGATCACACTACGATTTTTCAAAAGAACACATGGTACCCAGAACATATTTCACAACTTGATCATTTTAACATGTGCTCCACACTTCCAGCTACTCTGGATGTGAGAATAAGAAGAAGATGCTTGCTTTGGTTTGGTTTAATTTGGTTTGTGGGCAATGCATGGTGGTAATTATGACATAAACTTGGCTGAGTAATCATGTTACTTTTCTGGCAGTGCTCAGGAGACCCTAACAATGTAGAGGATCATATTCAGGTCATATTTATGCAGCACAATGACCTTATTATTGTGCTATCAAACTTGCTTCATTAACAATGTTTAATAAATATGGATAGTAAACAGAAAGATAAAACAGATTTCTTCTGTAGGAATCATTATATTAAAAATAGCATATTTGGGGAAATATGCACTAATTTACAAATAACATATTAAATAAGAATTACCTGACAAAGAAGAAAGTAAACACTAAATCAAAACTGAAAACAAAAGTTGGGTCTGAAAAATAAAAGAAAATAGCATCATAGAATGAGCAAGATGATATCTATATTATCAATGTGTTAAAGAGGTCAATTAAGATGAAAGAAAAATGGTGTCATTACATTTTTTAACATAAAGTTTCACTTACCTTGTTCATTGCTCATAGTAAAGGAAATAAGCTGGGGCCAGAACTATAGCACAGAAGACAGGGCATCTGCCTTGCATTCTGCAGATGCAGGTTGGACAGGTTTAGATCTACTCTGACACCCTATATGGTCCCCCGAGTCTGCAAGGAGCGATTTCTGAGCACAGAGCCAGGAATAACCCCTGAGAGTTACCAGGTGTGGTCAAAAGCCAAAAGCAAAATCAAAAATAAAAAAGAAAGAAATAAAGAAAAAATAAATGTAGACAAAGACAGTAGAACATTTTTAAGGAAGGCTACAAAGTGTTTTACTTTTCTCCACTAGTGGCAGGAATCCAAGGTCAGAAATCATAAAAGTGTCTGTTATTTGCACAGTAAAAGTTGACTGTAAAAGTGTCAAAGATTAGATTATATACGATATTTTCCAAAAAATCAGCTTTTCCAATATCTTGTCTTATACAAATCAGAAAATATTTTCATAGACTTCTCTGAATATAAACATTAAAACTTTAGGCAAATACATTTAATTTAAAAAGTCTTAAACATTCTTATCACTGAACACTGTAATACAAGTCTATGGCATCCAAGTTTCTTTTCTTAAGCTTCTCTAAACAAAATCATAAAAATTTTGAATATATTCAGTTTGAAAACTAAAAATAGTTTGCTAAAACTTTCTTATCATAGCACTATAATAAGAGTCTATAGTAACCAAATTCCCTTTCCATTGATTTCTGTGGACAAAGACATTAGAACATTGAGCAGACATATTTTTTTATTTTTGTTTTTTGGGCCACACACTGTGACATTCAGCACACAGAAATCGTTCCCGGCTTGACAGACTACATCGGACATTGGGAGGCCATCAAGGTGATAAAACACCAGAAGGTAAAATAAATCACCATCATTGGTGTCTTCTTGTGTCCTTGGGTCACTGTTCTAGTGCCAGTTGTAAAATACATACCCACTTTGTGAAATCATCCAACACATCTTATCTCCACCACCAGGCAGACTGGTCTGATGAAGGTAGGAAAGCAGTGAATGATTAATAAACCAAGATAGTTAGCAGGGAGTCATTGATTCAGTTTACTTTTCACCTCATACAAATACCGATTCACTAGGAGGGGTAAGGTCATGTGATCAAGGTGGGCTCTCATGTATCATTATGATAGCGTTAAAGAAAAGAGGAAGATGGGGGAACATCTTCGTTTTGGGTTAATAGCTGGGTATCATCTTATCATCTTATTAGGAAGTAAGAGATTAGAGTAAATACAGGTCATTGTTCTTTAAATTTCATATGTGGAACCAGATTAATAATAAAAAAGTTACTGTACTTGCCCTACACATTGCTGGTCTGGGTTCAATTCCTGGCACCACAAAGCTCCTTTGGGAATGATCCTTGATCTCAAAACCTAAAATAAGCGCTGGCACCCCCATTATGATGCCAAAACCAAGAATAGCAATATAAATAAAAATAATTCATTTCTCAAAAAATTTACTAGAGAGAGAGAGAAACACAGGAGCTCTATTATACAGACAAGTTTTTTTTTAATATTTTTTAAGTTGTAATGTCGGGGCTAGTTAAGTGTCAATGAGTAAAGAGGCTGGGTCATGAGATGCTATAAAACAAATGAATTACATATTAATGTAAACTTCTTGGCAAAAGGATTGCTAGATTTCTGTTGAAATGCAAATGCTTTTCTTATAGTGAATCACATTAAACTCCATGAGTAGTCTAATGCACATAAATCCTGTGAAAATGGTTTGTGTTGAGAACATAAAATATATTAATATGAGATGATGCATATATTAGATAATGCCCATAAAGGAAGCTTATAAGGACATTGCTTTTATTTTCCATTTAATGTTTGCATTTTCCTACTTTCTCACTAAACAATCTATTCTAAAGCATGAACTAGCAGATATTCAAAGGTGAAATTTTCCAGCTGATTAGAAATTTGAACCTGATAAAGAGGAGCATATTTATTAAACAAAGAAAATGTAACGAAATGTTTATTCTCTTATTTATTCAGAACATTGAGATTATATATGTGCTAGTACTGAGAAAGCAAGTGTTCATTAAATATTGATTCAAAGGATTGCTTCAAAAATTATTGAGAAAGTATCCCACCTACTTTACATCCCACCTATTTTAAACATTTTCAAGTACAATATTTTATTTTTTGGTTTTTGGGTCTCCCTTAGTGACACTCAGAAGTTACTTCTGGCTCTGTGCTCAGAAATCACTCCTGGTTTGAGGCACCCTATGGGGACTCTGAGGGATCTAACCACAGTCCGCCCTAGGTCAGTTGAGTGCAAAGCAAATGCCTTACCTGCCTTACCACTGCACCACCACTTCAGCCCCTTCAAGAACAATTATAAAATAAATTACTCTCTTTAGTAAACCTTATCTCACATCTATAAAAAAAAGTCTAACAGATTTCTGGTACCCTTTAGCCGTAAACACAACTGAAACACAATTGTAGGTGAACAAGTAAGTTATTTCTTGTGGCATCCAGGGAAAATACACATGGTGGGCAGTTGCTGCATGTTTCATTAAAAGGGATTTAGATGGACTTATAGGGGGTGGACTTATTTTAGATGAATACTGGTAAGATTTAGTGAAACAAGACTTTATTCTGGATTGGATATTATTGAAAAACAAGAACAGCAAAAATTCAAACAATACTTTCAGGGAATACTAGTGCTGTAAGAAATTAATTAAAAATCCATGTGTCCTAGCATCTATTCTCAGAGTACTCACCTCCCTGTGAGTATTGACTAGAATGAATGGATCACCTCTTATCAGGCAGAATTTAGGAAAAGTGAGGTTTAATTTTCAACAATAAATGCAAAAGATCAAATCTTTTATTGAGGTTTACTCTTATTCCCCAAGTTGCATTTCAGAAACTCAGCTGCCATGTAACTCATGCCATGTAAACTCAGCAGCTCCTAAATGAAGGAGGTTATAGCAAGGAACTGTGTACCTCTTCCAAACTTTTCATTTGTTCCATGTAGTTCAATTTGATTACATAGCTTGGTATCATATTTTCCAGTATTTTAAAGTTTGTCTTTACTGTTATGTTGATTTAAGTTAAAATTTAGGTTATGATTGCAGGTTGGGGAAAAAAAAACAATCAGAATTATTCTGGGTTAAATTCTACCCATATCCCAGACCTAAAGAAGCTGTGACATAATATATCTTTATTTCCTTAAACTTCTTTCTGTTGTTTTAATTAATTTATTTGCAAGTAAAAATAATCATTTCATAGTACACAAAAGAACTATGAGAAATAACAGAATGCAAATGGATAAGAAAGGATAAATTTTGAAAACAAAAGTTCAATCAATGAAAAAGGACACAGGTATTTGTTATTTATATGTAGTTTACAAAGGGAGGGGAAAAGAATTGAAAACCTAGATAATAACCGTCTTTTGAAAGAGTGGACAAAAATTCTCATTTGAGAAATCTATGTGTCCTATTTCTTTTTATATGGAGATTAGTCAATCTATTAACTTTTTATTTCTATTGTTTTCTGAAGAACGTTATACTTGGGATATTATACTTAATATATCACTTTCACAATATATATTTCCATGACTTTGACCTCTTTTCATATATAATTGCATTACGTTTTTAATATGTTTTAAGTATGGGGGACCCTCTCATTTCCCTGCCGTTGTTAAGACTCTATTTTTTTTAATCAGTCAGTTTAAATCTTTAGATTTATTTAACTCCTAAAATGTTAAGATTTATTTCTGTCATCTTGTTTCTTTAATTTCTGACATAGCCTTTTGTTTTTTGCCTCACATTAGTCTGTTTCTTTTATTCAATATCACTGCCGGAATCAGTATTGTAACTTTTATTTTAGTTGACACATAGCTTATGAAAAATTATATTTAAAAAAGTTCCCATAATTCGAAGTGTAACAAATAAGTAGTATTAATTGAAATTTTAACAATAGTGGAGGAGTTGAAGATGGGGTTATGATTGAACATCAAACAATGTAAAATTGGTACAAAATACAAATATTTAAAGCTCAGAAATACATTGTAAAAAGAATTTGTGTGTGATTGTTTCTTTATAAAGTGTAGAATAAAGGTGACAAAATTTTATCATTTTAAAGTAGAGTCAAGTTCTCTAAAAATCAGCACCGCAGATATCAATGCCAGTTGCCCTAATAATGGTCCTGCGCCCCATGCATTGATAATATAAACAGAAAAACCATTTGCAAATGAAGCAAATAGCACTTAGAAATGCCACCACATGTGGTAGAGTTAAAATCTACTCAAGGAAAGTTTAGATGATTTTAGGACAAAAATGAGTAAAATTTACCATAAAAAGCTCATAAGCTCAAAATCTAATATGCTATAAGTTATATAGAATCCTACCATTATAAAAAACCAGCTAATCCACTGACTTTAAAAGAGTAAAGAAGTTCATGAGATAATTAAACATATAAGCACACAGATGAGACAATCTGACAATTAACTGGAACACATAAGAGATAGTGGAAAGTAATTGCCTGGTTCTTTGCTCCATTTGCATCAGAGAAACATGGTTGTACCACACTGAGAAGAAAATCAGGTAGTTTTAGACTTACCACCCATGAAAGACATTCCAGTTGCCATAATAGGCTCATGAAGAATTTATAGCATAATATCTTTATAATAAAATGAGATAAATGAAAGATCTAGATTTGAACACTAAAATCGAAAGTTCTGTTGAGTAATATATTCCAGGATAGCAAAATGTCACCTGGAACTTTCTGCAAACATGCTAGGAAAGAAAAGATGGATCGTAATTTTTTCTTGCAAAAATGCTAGCTTGAAAACAATTTAGTTTTATTTGCGATCTTATTTTCTTTGGAGACTTTTGGGTGTCCCAAGAATTTGGTTTTCTACCACCTCTTGAATTAGCAAATTATATCTATTTTCCACTGTGAAATAGAAAATTTATTTCTGTCAATTCAGAACATATAAATTATTTTAGGATTTTATAGGATAGGACATTATAATAGTTAGTTTCACAATTGTTTTCTCTATTCTTGAAAGCCCTGGACTTCTTAGGAGGGTTTAATTAATTAATTAATTAATTATTTTAATTAATTAATGATGAGGGTAGATATTCAGACCACTATGGGATGCATTGTTTTGTTTTAAACAAAACAAAAAAATAACACATATCTTTGTATAGTTTATTGTACATGTGAATGTATGTATACATATAATCAAAATTTATTTTTGATTATACACAAAAGGAACCTGTTACACTACACTACTACTGTTACAGCAGTCCAGGGAGCGAAGGATGGAGGTGTGGGATGCATGCTGGGAGGAGTGGCATAGGGAGATCATCACTGGTGGTGGGAATTGCCCTAAATCACTGTCACTCTGTACCTTAAATATAACTGTGAAAGACTTGTAATTCACATTGGTTTCAATAAAAATCATTGAAAAAATTCAACTTTGATTCATTTTGATGTTTTCACTTTATTTGTTCAGCATCAACTAATTAGTGTTTAATATTATTATATCCTAATATTAATTTTGCATATTTAGCAACTAATGCCCAAAAAATAAAACTGACATCTTTAGTGGAAAACTGTAGAGGTTGTTCAGTTTTATTTTCTTTGATAAGATATATTTTATTGATTTAGATAATTCACTCAAAGATCATGATACAAAATCGGATTGCTGCTAATTGTTAATATCTATGTTGCCTCACGGATACAAACTTTATATATTCTCTCTTTTCCCCAGGTTTTAAGCATATACCTGCCTATCATCTGACAACCTTATTATTGATTTTAATGTATTTTTCTCCACATTTGGCTAATAATAATAATCCCAAAACTTTATTATCAAAAATTGATACTAAGTAATTAAAATATTAGTGACTCATCCTATTTTACTATGCATACTATGTTTCTAACATTTTTAAAATCAATGATAAATTATGCAATACTAATATCTTTATAAAGTACTTTAGCCATTATTGGGGTAGACAACGAACTTTGCTGTGATGAAGACTGACGCTGTTTTTGGATCATTCCTTTTAATGCTCATCATCCATATATGATGTTCTGTTATGCAAAACCAGTGAATCTTATGCTATAGTAAGAGTCTTACCCAATGTACTTTTTCTCTCTCTGGCTTTTTTAGACATTTTCCTAAGTGACAAATATCATGATAGCTAGCAGATATTGTCACAAACACAGATACAATACCACATGTTCTGTATTTATATAATTGTTATGTATTATTTCAATAAAACCTAAAGGTACGCATAAATATAAAAGATTTGTGAGAGGGAAAGAGCTAAATAAATTAAATTTAAATAACTTCTAAATGCTACCTATACATGAGCATTCTTCTCTAGTAAATATTAGTTCCTACTTATTGTAATCTTTTTGTATATTAGTATATGATATTAATCTTTAAACTCCAGTCATTTTCTTTTTTTGTTTATTTGTTTATTTTGATTTTTGGGCCACACCTGATGAGCTCAGGAGTTACTCCTGGCTACATACTTAGAAATCATTCCTGGCTTGGGGGACCCTATGGGACGCTGGGGATTGAACTGAGGTCCGTCCTGGTCAGCCGCTTGTAAGGCAAATGCTCTACTGCTGCGCTATTGCTCCGGCCCCTATAGTACTTCTCTTAATGCACAATTTACTAAGAAAAAAATTTTTTTTTTGTGGACCGAGCATCGCTGACCAAGATTAGAGAGTCACTAACACATACTGATCTCTAAATCCTGCCAAAAGTTATCCATGAACACAGAACAAGGAGTAAAACAAGAATTTACTGAAAGAGAAAGAGAGAGAGAGAGAGAGAGAGAGAGAGAGAAAATAAAAAATAAAGAAAACCCTAAACTTTCTGAACTATAATTTAATGTACTATATATCAAGTGTTACTTTTGGTCAGTACTTTCAATCCTCAAATAAAGTATAACTTAAGTATATAAGTGTATTTTGTGTAAAAAACTGATGAAATTATATATAACATCTAGCATCTTCATTTCACAAATTAGTGTATAAAATATTAATGTGCTTTGTTTTCTATTTTGTAAGAATTACTGTATAAAGTTTAGACAGTCATAAATTATGTATTTATATTGTGCATTGAAAATTACATTTCTTTTTTTTTTTTTTTTGGTTTTTGGGCCACACCCAGTGACGCTCAGGGGTTACTCCTGGCTATGCGCTCAGAAGTTGCTCCTGGCTTGGGGGGACCATATGGGAAGCTGGGGGATCGAACCGCAGTCCGTCCTAGGCTAGCGCAGGTAAGGCAGGCACCTTACCTTTAGCGCCACCGCCCGGCCCCCGAAAATTACATTTCTATATGATATAAAATTGTTCTAACTTTTACATTGAACTGGTAATTATTTTCCAGAATAAAAGGGGTTTATAGATATTTAATGCTTAGAAATTCCAAATTTATATTTATCTTGATCTATACTAGTGTCATTGACTTTCTACTTGTTTGTAATTAGTGATCTACTAGCTATAAAATGTAAACTTTTCCCAAATCAAGCTTTGGTAGGTCATTTTATGGGTGTTTATTGTCTTTATTCTTGTTTTGTTTGTTTGTTTTTGTTTTTGGACCACACCTGGTGATGCTCAGGGGTTACACCAGGATATGTACTCAGAAATTGTTTTTGGCTTGGAAGACCATATGGGACGCTGGGGGATTCTAACCATGTTCTGTCCTAGATTAACTCGTGTACGGCAAATGCTCTACCACTAGCACTGCTGTTCCATTTTCATATGTATTTTCTTATATATGTATCAGATGATATACTCATTTGATTAAATTTGTGATTTGTAAAGTGCACTTTCATTATATGAGTATTAAGCTATAGACTTATCAATTACCTCTGATGTTAAGCATATTTATAATTAAATTATTAATCATATAATTATAGGCCTTTGGTAAACCATAGATATAAATATTAATCATTGAAAAGACCTACTTAACTGAGTTCCTTGGTATTATCTTGACTAATTATTTTTTATTCTCTGAAGGACGAATAGAAAATTAAACAAAATAAAAAATGAGAAAATTAAGTAATTTTCTGTTTGAATTACAACTTTATGTGACCATATCATTCCACTAATAAATGAAATAATTTGGTATTCAGATTATGTAGTTAAAATATAAATTAGGAGAAAGTACTTCTTTAAGTGGTATATAATGAAACAAACTGCTTTTGAAAAGCTTTTGTGCGAAACACTTTTGAAAAGATTCTTCTTCCTGATGGGTGGCGATTGACTTAATTAAGATGCCTAACTAGACTGAATGCCTATATATTTCCAGTCTAAAATCTCTAAATGAGTTTGTGTGATGGCAGTTGGGGAGATATAAAGACCACAGGGGGATTGATCTCATGACCTCAGCTTCATTAACAGAATATATTTAATGAACTGAGTTAGCAGGGTCCATAGGATGGATTGAACACATGTCATCATTACTCATCAGACTATGCAGACATTTCATCAGGAGCTAAGCAAAAATTACTTCAGTACTCTTGTCCTTGAGATAAAAATATAGCTCATCTCTAATTCTTTGACTTTATTTCAGGTGTATATGAAACTGCTACCAATCTCTTCTTCTTCTTCTTCTTCTTCTTCTTCTTCTTCTTCTTCTTCTTCTTCTTCTTCTTCTTCTTCTTCTTCTTCTTCTTCTTCTTCTTCTTCTTCCTTCTTCTTCTTCTTCTTCTTCTTCTTCTTCTTCTTCTTCTTCTTCTTCTTCTTCTTCTTCTTCTTCTTCTTCTTCTTCTTCTTCTTCTTCTTCTTCTTCTTCTTCTTCTTCTTCTTCTTCTTCTTCTTCTTTTTTTGTCTTTGGGTCACACCCGGCAGCACTCAGGGGTTCCTTCTGGCTCTACACTCAGAAATCGCTCCTGGCAGTTTCGGGGGACCATATGGGATGCTGGGATTCGAACCACTGTCCTTCTGCATGCAAGGCAAGTGCTTACCTCCATGCTATCTCTCTGGCCCCTCTCTTATTCTTATTAGCAGAAAATTCTTATTATCTTATTTCATAAATCGACCCCTAAAATATACTGAGTTAATAGAAGTAGAGATTTCTGTCACATTTTCAGATCTTTTCTTGATGTGATATGTTCTGATATATATTATGATGCAATGTAAAATAATATACATTGTGCCATTTCCAGAGATCAAGAACATTAATGCTATAGTATATTATAATATCACCAATAATAATAAATCATGGTAATTATATGGTATGGTTTTATGTGTTGAGGAATTCATCAAAATCCAAAATTCCTTGAAACATATTTCACATGAGAAGTTATAATACTCATTACTAAATATTAAATATAATATTAATGTTTTAAATATTAAATTTTCTTTACAACATGTTCAAGAAAAGCTCATTATATAAAACACTATTGAATTGACTTCTGGTTTTAACTAGTTGAAAATGTTTTTCCTTTTGGGGGGGGTTTGAGCCACATCTGGTGACACTCAGGGGTTACTCCTGACTCTGTGCTCAGAAATAGTTCCTGGTTTAGGGAACCATATGGAATGCCAGGGCATAAAACTGCGGTCTGTCCTAGGTTAGCGCATGCAAGGAAGATGCCCTACCACTTGTACCACTGCTCCAGCTCTTATGTTGAATAAAATGTTTTAAATAAATTTAATTTTAAAATAGATTTAGAATATCAGAAACTGTAATGGATCTACCTGTATCAGGTGTATCACATCTTTGTTTCAGTGTAACTTAGTAGTTATTTTTTTTTATTTTTACTTATTTATTTTGTATTTTTGCATCACACCCAGTAGCACTCAGGAGTTACTCTTGGCTCTGAGCTCAGAAATCGCTCCTGGCATGGAGGATTATATGCTGGGATTTGAACCTTCGAAACTCCTAGATTGGCTGAGTGCAAGGCAAATGCCCTACCACTGTGCTATCGCTCCAGCCCCAACAATTATTCTTGTTATCTCTCATCACCCTAAGAAGTATAGTGACTACTTTCATTTGAAAATGCATAAGATTCCCTAGAAGGTCAGCTGGCGATTTGAATTCTACTTCAGGGATATTACTTTCCTATTTCTTGAAACAAAAAATCTCTATCCTAGTAGACACTAAAAAAATAGGGACAAAGTTAAAAACATCAATGAATAATTTACCAAAAATCTATTTCCATCATATTCAGTGGCTATATTTTTAACATATCTGTTTTCTATTGACTTGGGTCAGTTGAGTTAATTATTATGAATATTGTCAGAGCTTAGGCTGGTAGTATTGCTGTTGACTTTCATACTAAAAATGTCTTATCTTCTCTTTACTCACTTAAAAAAGAAACAGTTCTTCAACCTGAATTATTTAAATAAGACAAGAGATAAAGGAAAATAAACCAAATCGACCAACAGATCAAAAATGGCCTTAGACTTGTAACAGAAGCTCCTATCTAAACACACATTTAGAATCCAATTGCTATCTTGAACTTCCCATTATTAGATAATTTTATGGGTGACATAACTCTTCCTCAAGATGCAGCATAGCTCTTCAGCATCTCAGTGAAATTACAGGATTAATTGTGACTATAAGAGAAAAAAAACATATTATAGAAACGAAAATATTTATTAGGGGATTTCGGATAGAGATTCTCAGCTCTCTGGTGTTGAAATCCAGATCCACTCACTCATTTGTTTTTTATAAAGATGATAGAAGTGTTGTTCTTGTGCCCTAAACATTATTTGGGAATGTAGGTCTAAAGCTTCACCCAGAGCTTTCCTGGACAAAGCAGACAAAACTCAAGAGACATGCATGAAGATGTCTGAGGCAGGTGTGGCTAAGGGATGATGGAACTGAATACTGACTGAAGTCCTTTGCATATGTCCAAAGCATTTAAGATATGTAGAAGCAGAAATTGCAGCTCAATAAATACTTTCACTTTACTATATATCACGCTGTTGGAACTTGAAGTGATTCTAAAAAAAAAAAGAACCTGCTATTTCGAGAAAATCATTTCAGTGGCAGTGTGTGCTTCTGGCATGGTGACTCATTTTAGTTTCCCAACTCCAGAATAATCTGACCATTATGTTAACAAGGCAATGAGATCCTCTGTGCTTTTCCTGAAGCATGAAATCTCTGCTGCTTTCTTTTGCCAGTCTGCCCTCCTTCTGTTCTCTGCTATATCCACCCCTCTAGGTCCCATTATATGAATGCATTTAAATACAATATGCATTAAGGAACTTACACCAAAAAATGCATGCTAGATTGGCCTATCTTCACCTAAAACAATTTTCAGTAACTTAATGAGTTTTATTAAGGAAAAGAAAAGAGCTTAATATTTTATAAGAATTATTAAGATATAATTCTTTATTTTTTGTTATTGGATCTCAGATTTATTGCCTTGAGGGAAAAAGTTGCAAATTTTTAAGTGAACAAGAGGAGTTTTTTTGTAAAAGTAATAATGTTAAGAACAAATAGAAAAAAAATTAAATATTTTTACAAACTATAAAAATGACATGATTTATCCTAAATCTAATATATCATCCTTACATTGAATTTGAGTATGTGTATATATAACATATGTGTATACATGTAGATGCATATCAGTAAGATTTATTAATATCCTATTGTGTTTTCTCTAATGTCATGGTATGCATTACCCTCTGCGTTTCTTCTTTCACGGAAAATTATTTCATTAGTTTCAAGGATATTCTGGTACACAGAAGCTGACTTTTTCTTACAAGTTTTATGCTTTTAAACAGAAGAACATAAGTTCTTTTCTAAATTTTTTTATAAAAAAACTAACTTGTTTGATGAATTAAGATAAAAAGATGAAGAACATAACAATGGATTGAATTAGTTGTTAATTTATCTTTCGCAAGTCATTTATATTGAAGAAGATTGATTTGTGGAGTATATTTTCAAACCATTTCACCTTTGTTTCTAGAAAAACTGCATTTTGTCCTAGAAAGCTATTGACATTTCATCAGAGAAAATAGATTCAGAATTGTTCCCCAGTAAAATCTTTCTTAGAGATAGTTTTCTATCTTTCACCAAAGACAATGCAATTGACCCAGGGTCAGAGGATAAAAAGCTGCCATTATGAAGTGACAGAATAACTGGTTATCTTCCTCTGCTAAGTTTTTGCCATCACCGTACTCTTTGAATCATGTTTTTACATAGAGGAGGAACTAATCCAATAACCACAACAACTTAAGTTATACAATTACTCTGTCTTTGTCAATTTAAATGGTGGGCTGATCAGCTATAAAAGCAGAATTTCAACAACTCCGGAGATCATAAACATGAAAGAAATAGGACATTAAAATAGCCTGCTATCTAAAATGTCACACAAGTCCATTTCATATACCTCAAATTGTTTATCATTGTGCTCTGCTCCTTTTAAGATTAGGAGACCCAAAGCCTGTTAAATTATAATAGCCTAACAAGAGCAATTTAAAATAAATCCATTAATTGTATTTTTCCATATTATTATTTCAAGTCATCATCTTACATGGAAAATATCTAACCTTAAATGATCATTTAATTCTTTCATAAAATAATAAGCTCTTCTTAATACATAGTTGTATTAAATAACAATGTGTATAAAAATATATTAAGTTCTCTGTCTTTTAGGAAAAATATAGCTTCAAGATAACCTAATGGGAAAGCACAGGATGAAAGCAAGAAAACTATCAGAGTGAAAGGCCTGATTTTTTTTTTCCTTATTCTTTGGAGATATTGAATTTATTTAGATTTAAGGACATGGTCTCATCCATTAAATATAGAGATAAAATTTGGTTCCTGTCTCATCTGTATCATTGATCAGTTTCAGCAGGACACTTCTTTTTCTCTTTTTAAATTGTATTAAAGCACAGTGATTTACAAGTTATTCATAATTGAGTTTTAGGCATTTATTGCTCTTGTACCGATCCCACTTATTTGGTCTGAAACTTTGTTTTCTTCTAATTCAATGACATATTTTCTCCTCAAAAGATATCTAGCTGTAATTTTACTATACTGATTTTATTCCTGTTGTCGTAGTCATGCCAATTTTCAAGTTTATTAAATGTTAAAAGGAAAGCTATTTGACCACTATGCTTAAAATGTTTTTCAGAAATTAATGTTAGCATTTGTTTAAATATTGTTTCCATGTATTTATTGGTGTGTATAATCTCACAGTTCTGGTTGTTGCATTTTTTTCTTTTTGCTCTTGCCTTCAAAGCACTAGTCAAGGGTCTGAGCTCTACTAAAAATGATTGTTGGTCAACCAGTCTAGCAATTCAATGCAAAAGCATGAAACTGTAATAATGCTAGAGGACTGTAGTACTTGAATGGGGTGAATAGCGAGAGTTTCTAAGGGCCACATTCAAAAATGTGGACTATAACTTGAATTGAGCTAAGACTAGCCACATACAAGGCATTTTGCCTTAATATCTACACTGTCTTTTCAACTCCATGTTTCAAAAAGATTTACTACTAAAATTTTAATATCTTAAAATTTAAATTAAATAGGGTCTAATCCTAAGGTTTCTCATGATCTAATTATTTACATTGGAGAATATGTTCTATTTCCTATCAAAAGCTATATTGCAGCATACAAATTTTAAGATCTTGGAGTCCAGGAGCAGCCAAAATATCAAGTATCCTGATACTTGAAACAGAAAAACAACAGGGCAAAATTGGAGATGACAAAAATATGATTCAATTCTCAAGACAGAAGAAGATAAAGCTCAAGAAACAGGAAAAACTTCAAGATACTTGAAAAGCAGGAGAATAGATTTGTTCTTTGAGTTAATTAGAGTAAACACTGGGGCCTGAGAGATAGCACAGCAATAGAGTGTTTGCCTTGCAAGCAGCTGATCCAGGATGGAAGGTGGTTAGAACCCGGGTATCCAGTATGGTCCCCTGAGCCAGCCAGGGGTGATTTCTGAGTACAGAGCCAGGAGTAAACCCTGCGCGCTACCAGATTTGACAAAAAAAAAAAAAAAAAAGAGAGAGTAAACACTTCTATTTCTTTGTGTTCTCAAGATGCCCAGTTAATAAAAACAGCATCAGACAAGTTAGCAAAGAAAAAAACACCTTAAGAACATATGAATGGGGGCCAGAGACAGAGCAGCAGTAAAACATTTGCCTTGCATGCAGAAGGATGGCGGTTCGAATCCAGGCATTCCATATGGTTCCTCGACTCTGCCAGGAGCGATTTCTGAGTGTAGAGCCAGGAGTAACCCCTGAGCGCTGCCGGGTGTGACTCAAAAAACAAAAACCAACAAAAATAAAAAATAAAAAAAAAACATATGAATGTATTATTTACATCCTTAAATTCTAACTTAAAATGTAGCCGACTAGGGTAGATAATATGCTATGGGAATTATGATATCAAAGAGAAACAAAGAAACTACATATCAAGGAGGTGATAACTGCAATTTATTCTGAGAGTGGAAGGTTGATTTGCTCTCCTACAAAGAATATGTTCATTGACTAACTTATAAATCAACACTTCTTGCTCCCTTATAATAATCTCCATTCTAATAGATTATAGAAAGGAGAACCTTGATAGCACTTTAGTTAGAGATAATTGAATATGCTTATGCTGTTATGATAAATAATTAAGCTCTTCAATTAGAGAAGTTGTAGATAAGAACTTCTGCTCAATATTTAGGGTCTTTGCTCAGAATATTTTTAGAATTAATAATATAGCTCCCAAGATTATTTAAGTTTAAACTTAAATGGCCTAGTTCACTACGCCTAAGTTAAAATTATGTATTTTGTATATAATAAAAAAGTACCTTACATAGGGGATGGAGCAATAGCAAAATGGATAGTGCATTTGTCTTGCACAATTCTGACCCAAGTTTGCTTTCTGGCATTCCATATGGTCCTCCAAGTCTGCCAGGAATGATGTCTGAGCTCAGAGCCAAAAGAGAACCACATTATGTGACTCAAACCCAAAACCAATACAAATAAACATAAAAAGTCCCTTACAATCCTGAAAACAGTATTTTTTATTAGTTTATTACATTATTACTATTCCATTGAATATTCCAGAGAATCTTTAAGACAATGACTTTGGTAATGTCAGATCTATTTGTGAAAATTAATATCCAGAAAGAAAAGACAAGAAATTCATACTTTTTTAAAGCATGATTTTGAAGTAGTTTTCAGTAGTAGAAATAGGATGTTAAAATCTATGTGTATTTCTACCTTTTTTACTATCACACAACTTAATTAGCTAAAATATTACAAGTAAATAATTTGCAGGAGTAATAAAGATCCATTAATGGTAGCTGGTTATTTTCCCTTTTCTCTAATTTCTAGTTTCATTGATTTTTGTCCACTAACCTGATGTTGCATTAAAGGCAAATAACCAGTTCTGTCTACAGTATTAAGAAATTTGACATATAAGGATATTGTATAAGACTGTGATTGTTGTACAGATTTCTTTTTTGTTGTCATTGTTATTTTGTTGTTTAGGTTGCACTCCTGTCTATGCTTAGGAGATACTCCAGGCTTTATACTCAAGGAGTACTCCTAGCAGTAATCAAGGTAACATATAAGGGGCAAGATCAAACTTAGGTTAGCTATATGTAAGGCAAATGTTCTACCTACTCTACTATCACTCCTAAACTGCTGTACGAGATATAAAGTTGCTTTAATTAAATTGTTTTATGTATCGGTTTCACTAGTACTTTGAAAACTTCAAGACTAGTGAAATCTATGTAAATATTCCTAATTTTAGTATTCATCAAGTGCAATGACACAGAACATGGATATGTATCAGTATAATTAAATGAAGTGTTATTTAATCAAACAATAACGTACCACCTTTAATTTTTTTCTTCACTTCACTATGATATGTGTTCGTTGAGTAAACTGGCTATTTTGTTACTCAGGCGCTTGATCTTTTTCTTCTGATCACCCTTCAAATATTTTTCATGCCAGGTCTTTCATATGGTCTTTTTATTTGTTTGTTTGTTTGGGTCACACCTGGCAGCGCTCAGGAGTTACTCCTGGCTCTACACTCAGAAATCGCTCCTGGCAGGCTCAGAGGACCATATGGGATGCCGGGATTCAAACCACTGTCCTTCTGCATGCAAGGCAAATGCCCTACCTCCATGCTATCTGGTCTTTTTTATACTCTTAGTTGCTGTGATTTGAGTACTGTCTTAGTACAATGTATACCCAAAGTATACTCAAGACATAAAATGCTCACAACCTAACTTTGTACAATTCCACATGGATTTTTCCTATTTCTCTTTAAAATTAACATATTCAAAAAAAACTTCCTTTGTAACTGTAATTTTCTCTTCATTCAATCACTTATATCTCTTTATCTTCCAGGTATCACTTAAACAGTGCAGATCTTTAATTAATCATCTGAGAAATCTGGAAGTAATTTAAATTTTCCATACCACTCATAATCCATCCTATATTAAATTATCTGAATTCTTTAGAAATTCATTCTTTTCAATCACAGGAACATATTTGTATTTTCTATTTAAAGTCCCAGTTATAAAGTTTAAGTGTAATATTTTAGACATTTTCACTTCTATCGGTTTGATAATATTCTGTTTAGCTTTATGTGGGTATCTCCCCCAAACTCATCTATCCCACCTGAATGATCAGAATTGCCCATACATGGAATGGGCTGGTAGAGGAGTCTGCAGAGGGGAGAGAGAGGATAAGGAGACTTATAGAGAGAAGGAAGAGAGAGCCATCATCATCAGAGATACAGCATCAGATTCAGCATCAGAAACTCAGTATCATCAAAGAAGCAGCAGCAGGAACATCACCAAAGAGAGTTTGTCAGCCTGGAAGCCAGTTAGGAAGCCTGGTAAAAGCAGCTAAAAAGGACACAGAGGCCAAGAGAGCCCAGGAGGAGTAGAGCAGTAGCTGCTAGGAAAAGGCTTAGTATAAGAGGCCATATGAGGAGATGTGCATGGCGTTAGAGACTGTGAAATAAAGCTGGCTGACTCCTGGAACTTCATCTGACTGCTTTGTGAATCTCTCCACCCTTGCACTCCCGCCTTCAGACTGGCCAAGCCATAGGGTCTGTGGGACCCAGGACAAGTCCAGCAAGGCCTCACCATCCCTACACCAACACTAGGACTCTTTAATTTATATTAAGACAACAGCTTTATAAATTTGATAATATCTTTTTAGATTGACAAGTTTACTCCCTTTGGTTTTCTGTTATCATCCTTCAAGAATTATCAATTGTCCTAACATAGATCTTATATATTAATATCATTTTATTTCTTGAAACTGATATGGTTTTTATCACTTTAAGAATAAACTCTTGTATATTATCTTTGAACCCTGAACTTTCTCTACTTCTCTCTTTATTACTCTGTTCTAGCCATGGAAGACAATTTTCAAGTCTTTATACATAAGAAATTTTTCACTCTTCAGTATGCTTCCATGTTCTTTTTTTCTCAGCAATACTATTTGCAGTCCAGTCTTAAGATGACCAAATTTACATTTGTTAAGCCTGTATATAAAAATCCAATCTTCTTATGTTAACTTATATTAAGTAAAGTTTCCTGACTTAATCTATTTTTATATCATGAGTTTCTGCATAACTTTATTTCAGAGCATCACTGTAACAAGATACAATGTCAGACTATTCAATAAAATATATAGCTACAGAAAAATTGTAATATAGTATGAGAGAAGAAATCAAGATATATTAACGTGCCATAGTGCCTAGAAAAATCCTTTTGAATGATCTATCTTTCATACATGCTTTTTATAGAAAAAGAGGTGGAGAAGGAGGAAGAAGACAAAAAGATGTAGAATGAAAAAAAGAAAAGAAGGAAGGAAGGAAGGAAGGAAGGAAGGAAGGAAGGAAGGAAGGAAGGAAGGAAGGAAGGAAGGAAGGAAGGAAGGAAGGAAGGAAGGAAGGAAGGGAAAGATAAAAAAAAGGTTAAAGTGGTGGAGAATAAGAAATGCCAACTTTTATTTTTATAAAGCATTTCAAAATCATGTTTGAAAACACAAAACATATTTTAAAAGATACCAAATTTGGATTATCCAAAATATAGATAGAAGTATGTCCATGTTATTTAACCTGAAAAATTGTGTTCTATCTTGTGATATTGGCAACATGATTAGTGAAGTAATTCCTATTCCTTGAACTGAAAATCTTCATTTAATCAAAACTTAAAAATTAAATCATGAATATATTTATCTGATGTCATATACTTCAGTGGCTTTACTGGAATGAAAATAATGCTTAAAGCAGAATAGCAGACTGTCTTGCATCTGTGAATTTTTGAATTTTGACCAATATCTATGTGGCTTGAGGCACTTGGACATCTGGTAATTTTCACTCCTGTATTCTGGCATATATTTCTATTCTATGTTTGGAAAAAATAAATGCTTGCAAAGTATAATTGAAGTATTTGTGAGAAATTCACACATATATTTTAAATATTTTTTGTATTTTTTTTTCTAAATTTTGTTAACTTGTCTAAAACCACTTAATTTATGGTCAATGCACAAATGTTATTAAAGAATATTTTTTGTTCAGAGAACACTTAGATATTTGAAAGGAGTAATTAACATACAGCCATTGTTACATGAACTTTACATTTATTTTTTTCTGTACCTTTTAAAGACTCTTTCATGTTTTTTCTAATCAACAGATTGAAATATTACCTAAGAGAGAAGTTTATAATCCAGTGTATAGTTCAAATAAGTGAGAAATTGATCATTCAGTTTTACAAGTTAAAAACATTATTCTCGTTTCTTCTAGTTTTCTTCTGCTTGGTTTATGTGCTTTAATATATAGATTTCTATATATTCAGCTTTGTCCCCTTCTAAAAAAAATTCAGTTTTGTTAAGGATGAGCCTTACGGAAATAAAGCCAGAAAGACAATCTAGTGTTAATGCTGTGTAAGCAGTTTTCTTCCATAGCCCTGACAGTCCTAAAAGGTCCAATTGACACTGAAGTCAAGTCTTGAATGAATAGATGAACTGTGTTTTCCCATGTCATGGACATTCCAGCTGAAGCATGCAAAAATCGCCTTAATGATAGTGTACCCATAAAGCCAAATTTACACCCATTGTCCAGCTTAATTATTAATAGCGTCTCTTTTCACTCCCAAAATAGTTGGTTTAAATGAGTTGGCCTGCTTCTTAAATGCTCTCATGAATATCAGAGGTACAGCAGAAAAATGCATTAAATTACCCTTGCATCTTCCTGTTTCCCATCTCTGGAAAAAGTTTTCATGTTATTTCTCTCTTCCTCATCTATTCATCTCTTTCTTATGTTCCAAAATAGCATTAGAAAATATTTTTAATTTTGGAAGGCACTCTTTATCCAGGAAAGAAATCTAGTAGAGTAAAACACAATCGTGTAGTATTATCCTTTATTAAAATTTTACCATTAAAAGCATTTTAAATGCTGTACTACAGAATCTGAAATAATTAGTTTGAGCTGCAACGCCAGCTGGTGAACACTGGCGACTTAATATACTTCCAACATTAACACTGTGATCATCTTTACACCCGGAGGCACTGGACTCATTTTGTCAGTATTTTTGTAGAGGGTGACCTCCCAAGTGATGCCCAAAAATTTGAGGAGCCACTCTTGAATATACTAGGCAAACATACTGAAAAGATTTCAAATCAATCCCAGAGATTCCATATTATATGTAACTAGCATTGCTGAGTTCCACCATAGCCATATTCAGTGGTACTCAGGAGCTGTACATTGCTGGAGATCACATGTGGGTCTTTGTGCCTGCTAGGCATGTGACCTGCGATCATGATTTGCAGTCCTTTGACATGTGTCTATATGTCAAACACATTTCTTAAGTGTGAGTGTTCTGGAGTCATATCATGATAAATCTCACATAACTCTCAAATATGACTTCAGTTCTTTTTTCTCCATAACTAGGTTACTTTACACAAAATGGAGCCTGAAGAAAAATTGTCAGGCAAGCATCAAATCATCTCTCGTTTCATATTTTACCTAGATACTTCCGAAACTCTGGGTACTTTATTACACCATAAATACACCATTAAAAAGTCTTTTGGGTGGCTGGAGCAATAGTGCAGCGTTAGGGCATTTTCCGTGCACGTGGCTAGACCCAGATCTGGGTTTGAACCCCGCAGTCCCATAGGTCCCCCAAGCCAGAAGTCATTTCTTAGTGCATAGCCAGGAGGAATGCCTGAGCGTCACTGGTGTGGCCCAAAAACCAAAGGAAAAGAAAAAAGGTCTTTCTATAACTTATAAGAATATTTTTCACATTGCCCTTTCTGTCATCTCAGAGTTTATGTCCACAATTCCTTTAGATTGATCCCCAGATATTTCAGTGAAATATGTTATGGATTTATTTGTCCAGTATCTTTATGCTAGGGAGTGAATAAATAAATAAATCAATATTTATTTATGGATTCACTACATAAATGAATCCATATTAATTAATTTATGGGTTCATAATTTATGAATCCATAATTTATGGATACAAAAGTGGAGAAGTTCACTTCTCCAAAGTGGATTGCTCTGTAAGCAAAGAAACATAGAGATAAGCAAGTGAGATATATGTTGAAGAGAGAACACAGGTCTGGGAAAGCAAAACTCAAACTCTTATTTCATTTATTCTCTTCTGTGTTTTTTAAGCTCTTGTACAGATAACCAAGACCCCCCCACTAAATGTAGATAGTTTCTTGTCAAATTGCTAAGCTTTCTGCTTCCCCTCTTACTTCTCCCTGTTGCAATGACTTGGTCAAATAAAATGGTAATGTTGGGCAAAGATAGTACATTCTTACTTATGGTGCTCTTAAACATTCTGATTGTAGTACTTACTGGAAATCATTTTGTTTTGTTATCAGATTCCATAGTCTGTAAATGCTGTCTAAATGACATCTCTGTCTGTTGATTATAGCTCTTCAATCTGTTTGAACTAGTCACTACCATGATCCAAAGAACTAAAGACTTGATATTTTGACCAGTTAATATAATGATATTCAAAAAATATACATGTTAGAGGATGAAGCATCTAAATTTTTTTTACAATCTATATATGTTTGCCTTATAAAACATTGACTCATAAAACTCATATGTTAAAGTTTTCAATATGCTTGGTATTAAATCATAATACTAAGTTTCTATGAGAGAAATGCTTTTGAAATAAACTATACAATACATGAGCAAACATGTGACTACAGTCCAACTCAAACTGTCTATACTATCAATTCTTGCTTTTATCTAATCTGCCTTTCTATGGATATCCAAAACTTTGCTGGTCCCCAGGCAAAGTAGGAGCAGCTGCTGATCTAAATATTTGTCCATCTGGGAGAAAAGTGAACTTACCAAGAAGTTTTTACATCACTAGTTAGATAGTAATATGAAAAATATTACTGCAGCATATTCTAATTTTAATGAAATTCAAAGAGTTTTGATTTTCAATATATATATATATATATATATATATATATATATATATATATATATATATATATATATATATATATATTTGGTTTTTGGGCCACACCCGGTAATGCTCAGGGGTTACTCCTGGCTATGTGCTCAGAAGTTGCTCCTGGCTTGGGGGACCATATGGAACACTGGGGGATCGAACCACGGTCCATCCAAGGCTAGCGCAGGCAAGGCAGGCACCTTACCTTTAGCGCCACCGCCCGGCCCCTGATTTTCAATATTTTTAAATAATCATCAAGATAATGTACACTTCACCATACATTTTAATAAATGAGTACATTTTCACTCTCAATAAACGATATACTGATTTGTTAAAACTACAGGGAAATTCTATTGGTATATACGATCTTAAACCTGTCATATTATTTCCTGGAAATGATTCAATTGGATTACAAAAAGCAATAATAGTGCATGCATTTTCAGTATGAACAATTAAGAATTAAAAGTGATCCAATTAAATATAGGGCTTATGTAAGTAATTTTACATATTCCTTCTCCTTGCTAGAAAGTGACGGAGAAGGGGTATCAGAGAATCCTCTCTCGTCATTATTAGTTATCCACTCTTATTTTAAAATATATGAAGGAATATCTCTCGTCCAAAATGTCACAGATTTTTTTCTAGATATCCTAATCATTCTTATTAACTTAGAACTAAGGTCCACAATTGTTTGTGAAACTCAGAACTATTACTCTTTCATCAAAAATTAAGCTTATATTTGAGAAAATATATAGAATTAGCTTTATTATGGAAAAAAACTATCTAAAATCATGGCAAAAATATGATATTTTTGGACATAGATCAATCTTTCCAAATCACGTGAAAAATTTTTTTCTTGGGTACCCCACACTTTGCAACAAAGGTCATCAAACCCGTTTCTTATAACTCACACAACTTACAGTTGTGTAATTTCTACACATATTACAATTGGGTCTTTTTTTCCTGTAAAATCTATGTGTTGCTAAGTGCTTATTCAATCTCAAAAATACTCAAGGAGGACACATTTTTCTTTAGAACTCATTATAAATATAGAAAGAATATGATTATTTGGTTTGGGTTATCTGGCAGATTTTCTCTCAAATGTATGAAGTGAAAATACCACTTCTCAGAAACCAGCTCACCTAGTTGATAGCAGTGATGAAATTCAAATTCTGAAAAGAAAGTTGTGAATTTGGAAACCTTGACTCTATTAAAGGGAACTTGTTAGCTTCTAAACTCATAGCTTGTCTGGTCAAATCAGAAATTTAAAATGTAGCTTGAAACACATAATACAATATGTTAAATATTAATCTATATAGTACAGTAAATACATATATTCTAAATGAGAAAGGTTTATTATTTCAAATTCCTTCATAAAAATAAAGGACATTTTGTACATTTATAGAGTTCACAAGACAACCAACTTTCATCAATCTACCTCTTGTCCTGGATGGTCAATTATTCAAGTACAGTTTTTGTAGTTAATTTTTAAAAGTTAACTAAAATGATCTTCCCTTTTAAAATTATATTTGTGCAAATAATTACAACTGTGTGAGGACCAATTTTCAACATGTATCAACAAGCAAAAGTACAGAACATTAAGTCAGAAATTAGACTTGTAAAATGATTACGTGAAACCCACATTTACATTTGGTGAAAATTGGTTTCCTGCCCACATTTTAACATATTATTGATTATATTATTATCAATGAGCACTCAAATTCATTATTATAAAAGCATTATAATAATTTTCTCTAATTTAATTTTCAAAAAAATTAATATTAAAAGATGTTGCCACAAAAATATTTTTTAAGATTAAAAGAATTTTGGAATAAAAATATGTCAGTGGGCCTGGAGAGATAACACAGCGGTGTTTGCCTTGAAAGCAGCCGACCCAGGACCAAAGGTTGTTGGTTTGAATCCCGGTGTTCCATATGGTCCCCCGTGCCTGCCAGGAGCTATTTCTGAGCAGACAGCCAGGAGTAACCTCTGAGCACCACCGGGTGTGGCCCAAAAACAACAACAGCAAAAAAAAAAAAAAATGTCAGAGACATCACCTATTCAATTGTTTTGACACCAATCTTATATTTATGGAATTTTCTGTTCCCTTTTCGTGAAATGTGAGTATAAAAAAACCAATTTTTAACAAAAAGAAATATGAAGTCAAGAAATTTTAATATCATAGAAATAGAAGTGTAACATACATAAAAGAAAAGAAGTATGTTTTTGCTATTTTTACTGAAAATTTGAGAAAAAAAATCTCACTCTCCTACTTTTAATATTTTTTACTAAATAGCATTGTATTATTAAAATGTTAATGTTCCCAATTTATCTTATAAAACTGTGCCTTTATTTAAAATTTTTCATTGTTTTTATGTTATTGGGGGCTGTGGGTCACTTCTGCAATGATCAGTGACTAATACTGACTTTTTCTTGGGCAGCAAAACTGGTGGTAGGGGCCGATAATATAGCACAAAATAGGGAGTTTGCCTTACACAAGGCCAACCCAGGATGGATCTGAGTTGGATTCCTGGCATCCCATATAATTCCCCAAGCCTGTCAGGTGCAATTTCTGAGTGCAGAGCCAAGAGTAACCCATAAGCGCTCTGGTTGTGGCTCAAAAACAAAACAAAACAAAACAAAACAAAACAAACAAAGAATTCGTTCTTACTGAATGGCACTTATTTGAGTTTTTTACCTAATACTTTGTACACAACAAACAAGCATTTCTAAGTACAACATACAAGCAACACAATTAGATTTTCACATTTAGATATTATTTGTTATCTTCCAAATTATGAACAAGTATTTAGTTCTCATGCTTTCTTTCACACTCTTTTACTTGTGTGTTCTATTGCCTTTTTGCATACTCTCAAAACTCATAAATTGACAGAGAGGGAAAGAAAGTGAGAGAGCCTAAGTGTTCATGAGTAAACATGGGGCTTCTCCAGAGGGCAAAGCCATAAGTTTCTTTGGTTGAAATATGGAATGATCTCCAGTAAGGTGAATAAACACTCAATTATTTTGTGTTGGGTTTATATGTTAAACTTCTCTATTATTACCTTTGTCTGAAATTCTTTACACAAGTTAGGAGTTAATAGGTCTTTTTCTTGGTTGGGGGAATCATTGAACCTTGTTGGATAGGAGGGGGCAATTTTAAGTTTTTATCATAGCTTTTATCTTTGTATTTCTGGTGTCTCTTTCCAGAGATTCAGCCATACTTTGCATCTAGACTTGGTTTAAAAGAACTTTTTGGGCTCCTCACATGGATTCTATATTTCAAAGATCTTAATGCCTCTGGCTGGTTTATATTCCAGAAAATGTTTTTCCCAATACACATTATCAGAGCTACCTTATCTCTCTCTGCCTGCAACAGTATTCAGGAATAATTGTAAATCAGATCCAAAAAATCCAAATTGCCTTTTGGCTGCATATTATGCTAGCAGTCCCAGATCAGTAATTGAATTCGCAATTAATAGAAATCAGTGTCTTCCTAGAGGCATTCCTCACTTGAAAAGAAAATAGCCAAGCTCCTATTGAAGATTGTATCAGAATTACCTGGCTATTTTTGTAACCATATAGTTATATGTGTAATAATATGAGAAAAGAAAACCACTAAGAGTGAGCTATCAGTATCCAAACTCACATTTCTCTAGAAATGTACTGGTTTGTGACCAAAAATCACTAACTTTTCTATTACTTGTTATGAAATGATCACTTTTGAGCAAAATATTCTACTGCATTTCCTCCCTATTCATAAAAAACCAGAATACTTTATCTATGATAAAAATAATAAACTTATTTTTTTACAAATACATTCAATCCATTTTTGTTATAATATCAGGACAGACTATAATTTGGATTCAGAATTGATTCCACCTTGGATTATTAACTTTAGTAAGCAGACAATGCAATACTTTGACCATTATACCTATCAAAAATAAGTCTGCAGGGGCTGGAGTAGTAGCACAGCGGTAGGGCATTTGCCTTGATCGTGGATGACCCAGGATGGTCGCAGACTCGATCCCCGGCATCTGATTTCTGAGCTCAGAGCAAAATGTAAACCCTGAATGCCACTGGGTGTGGTCCCCCAAAAGCAAACAAAAAATTCTGCAATAGTATTTTGTACTACAAATGTAAACCCACATTAGTTTTATTTTCATTGAGGCAAAAGCATTGGAATGGTCTCTTGGGCGCTAAGAAAGATGATGTCTTTTGGAACTGAAGAAATCTCAAAGGACCAAGTGAAGAAAAATCCTTCAATTCCAAAGGACAAAAGACAGTTTTCTTTGGGGGGATTCATAGTTTTGATTTCGCTGAAATGGGTCTCTCCCCCTCCTCACACAGCTAGTGCCTTTGGCACTTGGGAACAAGGTAAATGCAAGTGACTGAGAAAACTCTCCTAGCAGCTTAAACCTCGTGGCAGTATTTCCAAATTGCTGTTTGTTCTGACAGGAGTTCTTGTTAGAGTTACTCTGTCACTCTCTCCATTTTTCAAGCTAGTTATTATGCAAGTCAAGTTCCAGTAAATTCCAAAACCTTAGTGGAAAAAAATATAAAAGATTATAGAATCTGTTAAAAATATATATATAACTTAAGTATACCATAGCAGATTAGCACATTCCTCCAAGAGGCAGAAGGTCACCAAGGATTGACTTGACAGAAGTATTATCTGAATGGCTTATAGAATAAGAAGAAAGGAAGTGGATTTCTTAGAAGGAAGTTATTGATAAGTCACAAGGCCAGGTTTTGTGCTTTGGGGCTCTGAAATAAAGGTTTAGATGGGGAAACCTCTGAGAATGCAATTTTCTTTGGAATCTCCTGAAGGCTAGATATGGCAATAGCTTTGAAATCCTCGGCACTTTTATGTATGTTACTTTGTCCAGCTAATTTTTAGAGCATGAATAAAATATTTCAAATCTCAACTTTTGTGGATTATCAAAATCAATCTTAGAACTGATTTGCCATTACTTAGGGGTAACATAAAGTTTAATTTTATGCTGTTTAATATGTTTAATAACTCAGGAGAAAGAGGGAGAAAGTCTCAGTCAAGAAAAAGACATTAAAAATTTACAACACAGAAGAAATTTATAAGTTCCCACTACAGAATCATTTCATGCTTCAGTGTGGCATAACTACCTTTGTGGAATATTTCTTCTAAGGAAAGAATGTCTATTTCTCAAAAATAAAATAAAATAAAATAATTCACATTATGACTATTCTGTATTTTTATTAGGAAACTTTATACCATAGAAGAAAGTATGATATTGAATTGTAAATTTCTTTAGATCTATTTAAAACAAATAAATATTCTTCCCCATAATATCAATTCTAAAATAAATCACAAGTGAAGCTCTCCATCTTTCTGATCCCATTGTCCTGTTCTATTACCTAATATAACCACTATATTAATATGTAGCTTTTCCTTGACTCTCAAAATTATACTAAATATTCAGGTATCCAAAATAAATATAATAGTATTGTTGTTTTGGATGATGATGTGGATAATAATGATGATGAGCTTTTTATCATGCAGTTGAGAATAATTTGCTAAAATTTCTCATTGCTTCCATCTGTCTAGAATGTCTGTCCAGCGCCTGAAAGGAAAGATGATTCTTCTAGACTAAAGAAAGCCTAGTTGTAAACGCACTACACAGAGTACATATTTTCCTTTTTTAAAAAAAAAATTTCAATTTAACTTTTTCATTTAGAAAGAGCTGTGCCATCCCATACTTAAAAGTCAAACTGAAATAACTAAAGGGGAAGGATAGAGGAAGTGTGGTTTTTTGTTTGGTTGGTTTGGTTTGGTTTGGTTTGGTTTTTGGGTCACACCCGCTGGTGCTCAGGGGTTACACCTGGCTATGCACTCAGAAATCACTCTTGACTTGGGGGACCATACAGGACACTGGGGGATCGAACCAAGGTCCGTCCTAGGTTAGCACATGCAAGGCACATGCTTGCACCACTGCCCTTCCTGAGGATGTGTGTTGTTGAAGAAAATGTAAGGCCACATTTACTATTTTGGGGAGGTGGTTTAAGAGAGCAGGGGTGGTTGGAGGTGGGTATCACCTAGCCATGCAGACTAAGAGGTTTGCTCCTAGCTCTGAGTTCAGGTATCACTCTTGGCCAGATTAGGTTAATTATACATGGTTTTAGGATCAAAAGCAGGTCTAAAGCAAAGCCAGTATCTCCAGAATGTATTGTCACCTCCAGCAGACCCAGGGTTTTCAGTGTTTACTCCTCAATCTGCATTCAGGCTCAGGGGTCATTCCTAGCATTGCTATGGGGACCCTTTTGAAGTGGAAGGGGTCCTGTGCATGGCAAATACCCTGCTCAGTCTTGCTATCTCTCTGGACCCATTGGCTTCATTTTAAATAGTAAAAACAAGAGTTGAAAGCTGCTTGGATTTGAGACCCTGCAAAAAAGAGATGCTTGAAAAGCTTTGCTTGACTCATCTAGTGTGCTGTGCAGGAAGTAGACCTATGTTTTGTTATGTTAAGATATTTTATTTTAGGGCAAATGTTTTGTCAAAGCCTCTATTCATGTGTGCAAGGACTATGAAAAAATGTGTTTTCCTGTGATCTTTTCTTATCAACAGCAGTTTCTAATACCCATCTGCACTGATGTTGCTGCCCTTCTGCTGCTCAAAGTAATTCTGTTATTTTGAACAGTGAACCTTCTACTTGCTGTGTATGTATTCAGGTGCATTTGAGAATGATGTGTTAGATTTGAGGGGAAGGAAATATTGAACAATACAGTATTGTGCCTGGAAGCTTTTCAAAAGGGTGATAGCAATTTATTTTTATACCAGTTTCAATGTGCTTAAATGTTCCTTTTTATTCTAAAATCTCACCAATAATGAGATTGTGAAATGTTTTAATGAAGTCAGTGTAAAATGTAAATTCCTTATAATGTAGTTTTTGTTTTTTTTTCCTATCAATGAGTTTGAGCATGTTTTTACAGGCACCATTTCTCCAGGAATTAGATCAAACTGAATTTTTTATGATACACTCATTTCTGAGTTGTGATTATTTTGATAAGGTTATTTCAATTATTTCTGAGATTATTTATATTTATGCTTTAACTGTTTATTAATCTCTTCTCTTTTTACTTTGCATTTCCATCACCATTATGGCATGATTGTTTTTAAAATCTACATTAGTTAACATTTTCCTGCATATTGTTTTAATTATAATTGTTAAAACTTTTTTCTTTAAGGTTATAAAATATTGTTTTATTTTATTTTTTAGAGTTTTTCTTTCATAACTTTTTCTACAACCTAAAGTTTTAATTCCTTGATGTTTGCCAACAAATTAAACTTTATAATTTTTCTACAATTCAAAATAAATATTTCTCATATTCACATTAAAGTAAAAATTAAATAGCAAAATAGAAATATGGCATTATCATAGAAATATAAGTTAAAGTAAGATTGAGGGATTTTATTTTTAGTTATGTAAAATTGGTCAGTATCTAGTAAAATGAGGGTAGTACTTTATCAACTTCAAATCTCTTATTTTGAAATAAATGTCAGCTCATGGGAAATTTATAGAGAATTGAAAGAGATTTGCACAACCTATATTCTCTAAACTTAGCCATCTTATATTTCTAGACACTTTTGTCAAAAGTAAAAAATTAACTTTGATATAATAAGATTAATGAAACTAAAAACTTTCTTCATATTCTATCAGTTGTTAAAATGATACACTTATTTTTCTATAACCGATATAGTTCTTAATTTGTATTAAGTTGTCACATTTGTTGTCACAACACATCTATGTCTGTTGGCATTATTCAGTCTTGTCTTGATTTTTGGTTTATTGTGTTTTGCTTTGTCTTGTCTTGTCTCTTCTTGCTTTGTTTTGTTTTGTGGCCCCACCCAATTGCAGTCTAGATTTATTTCTGGATCTATTCTCAAGGATTACTCCTGGAGGAATCCAGGGGCCATGCATAATGCCCGGGATACAGCCTAGTTTTGGCTGTGTGCAAGGTAAGCACCTTAGGAACTGTATTATCACTATGATTTATCCCCTTGCTTTTTATGATCTTGAATATTTTGAACATATAGATATTTCCTTGGAAGACGTTCAGTTTAACTATATATGATGAGACAGAGATTAGTCTCCAAATTTAAATTAAAAAATTAGGGTATGTGCCCTTCTCATAGCATCCTATTAGTATCATGGACTGATATTTATCTTCATTACTTAGAAATAGAGATGTCTGTCTATTTTCACTGCTGAAGCCTGAAATATTTTTCTTTTGCCTACTCTCTTTATTAGAAGGGATGTACTAAATCCAAGCTAAACTCAAGAGAAGACCAATTAAGACCATTTCCTGGAGGGAAAAGTGGCAAAGGAAATAGAAGCATATGCTAAACTCCAACAGTAATTAAGAAGTATTTTGGTAAGATATTCAGCTAACTCTATATTTACTACTCTTCATCTAAAAATATTGTTTTTGTTATAAATGCTTTTGTAACCTACATTTTCTAAGAGGAATGTGACAATTAAAATTGAGTATAAATCTGTTCCTTTAAGATTATTACAATGCTGGGGCCATAGCAATAACAGAACAGGAAAGGCATTTGCCTTGCACATGCTCAACCGGATTTAATCCCCAGCATCCCAGATGGTCTCCCAAGCCCAGGAGTGATTCATAAGAGCACAGCAGGAAGTAACCCTTCAGTACCGCAAGCAACAAAAGTGATAATAATAATTAAACAACACGTTTGAGCATTCTGAAAATGACACAAATATTAAGATTGAAGAAAAGAAACTTCGGGATAGAAAAATTATTTTTTGATATATATTACTCTAAAAACCATGTATCACATAGTTCATATTTGCTTTTGGGTATATGGAAATGGAAGTATTAGAGATATAGAGCAAGAGAAAGAGAAAATATAAAAAATAAGACAGTGAAAAAATACAGTAGGTCAATAAGAAAATTCCTAAAATGACTTGTATCACACAAGTCATTAAGTCTTTGTAAGCTCTTGTTGCTAGTTGATCACTTTGTTACTTCCTTTGTTTCTGAATATTAGGTTGTTTCAGATACACAATGGCATTTAAATTGGTCTGTTCATATAGGGAAGACATTATTAAAGAAAAATGGAGTTGTAGCATGGTCCAGAAATTCATGCAGTATTGCTGACACTGAACCTTTTGTGGGATGTGTTTTCAACTGCCCAAGAGAAGAAAGATAGAGAGAGAGTGCCAATATTCATTTAAAAATGTTCTGGTGATGTCAGTACAAATACTGGCATACCTGGAGTTTTCGTCATATTGGTTTTTATATGAGGTACCATCTCACACCACAGAGACTGGCACATATCACAAAGAACAACAATCGGTGCTGAAGGGGATGTGGAGAGAAAGGAACTCTCATTCACTGCTGGTGGAAATGCCATCTAGTCCAACCTTTATGGAAACAATATGGAGATTCCTCAAAAACTGGAAATTGAGCTCCCATATGATACAGCCATACCACTCTTAGGGATATACCCTAGGAACACAAAAATATAACTCAAAAAATCTCTTCCTCACACCAATATTCATTGCAGTGCTATTTACAATAGCCAGACTCTGGAAACAACCAAGATGCCCTTCAACAGATGAATGGCTAAAGAAACTTTGGTACATATACACAATGGAATATTATACAGCCATCAGGAGAGATGAAGTCTTGAAATTTTCCTATACATGGATGTATATGGAATTTATTATGCTGAGTGATATAATTCAGAGGGAGAGATATAGACACAGAATAGTGTCATTCATCTATGAGTTTTAAGAAAAATATAAGAATTTTTGTAATGATTCTCAGAGATAATAGAGATGAGGGTTGGAATATCCAGCTCACTATATGAAGCTCAAAACAGAATGGTGAGTGCAGTTAGAGAAATAATTACACTGACAACTATCATAACAATGTGAATGAATGAGGGAAGTAGAAAGCCTGTCTCAAATACAAGCGGGGAGTGGGGGTGATAGGGAGGTTAGAGATTTGGAGCATTGGTGATGGGAATGTTGCACTGGTGAAGGTGGGTGTTCTTTATATGACTGAAACCCCTACAATCATGCTTGTAATTAAAGTGTTTAAATAAAGATATAAAAATATTTTTAAAAATGCTGTTTCTACAGGGAAAAGTAGATAAGTGGTGAAGCAGGGTCACTGATAAAGTGGAAATTGTGGGTGATGTGTGAAGCAGGCATGGCTTCAGCAGGGCAAAGACTGGGCCCTCCCACTCCTCTAGAGATTGCCAAATTTCATCTGCATGGTCTGTAAACTCATAATTTTTTACAACTATTTGACATCTCTTTTGAGAACAGAGTAAGTCTATGGATCTGTCTGAATCAGAAATCTTGACTGGCTTTTAAGAAAAGCTTCTGTTGTTTCAAACTAGGTTTAAAAGATAGTTACTATACAGTAATGGCAAACTTTCAATAGTGTTATTGAGTATTTGACTCACAATAAATTTCTAAAAGTTTGAGTAAATGAATTAAAAATAATAATCAATAAAGTTTATTTTGTTTTCTTTGAATGTATTTTATAGTTTTTGCTTTATGCCACACCCAACAATACTCATGGCTAACTTCTGGCTTTATGTTTAGGGATCAGTTCTGACTGGGCTCAGAGATAATATTCCATCTCTAATACTATATGTTTCTCTGATCAACTCAGGAGTGATCTCAAGAACAGAGTCAATGTGACCCCAAACACACTATATAATAAAATTTTTGTATCTATATCCCTGAGCAAATTATTCAGAAAATATATGTACAGACACATATAAGTATAGTTTGAAGATACAGGAGAGTATTTTGTATTCGAGAATGTCAATGAAATTTTATTTTAAAAAATATATGTTTCATATATTACATATATTAAGCATATATGATGCAAAATAGTCTATGTGATAAGGACTGACAATGATTAAAAATTGCTTTTTTATTTGTTTTGTTTTTTTGTTTTGTTTTTGTATCACACCCGGCAGTGCTCAGGAGTTACTCCTGGCTCAGAAATAGCTCCTGGCAGGCTTGGGGGACTATAAGGGATGCCGGAATTTGAGCCACTGTCCTTCTGCATGCAAGGCAAACACCTTACCTCCATGCTATCTCTCTGGCCCTGTTGATGTGTTTCTCTTCCTTTTTACTTTTCTTCTCTCAAATTAATACTTATAGCCTCTAGAAGGACTCCAACTATTCTTTGCTTGTTTGATTCTTACCTCTACTTTATTTTTTTTTTCTTTTCTTCAAGCAGAACCACATAACTTAACCAACTTGTTCTGCCTTTCAATTTGAGGGGGAAACAATGGAGGGCACCAAGACCAAACAGTTGTATGATCACTAAGTAGTAATAAAAATGATTGGACTTAAAAAACAAACCCAATCCAACGACAACAGAATCGATACCCAATCTACAACAGGCTAGACACAGGGGGACCACTTAGACTAGCAGCCGGGGGGGGGGGGGGGGGAGTGAGGAGGGAAGGGTAAGGGAGAGGAATATGGGATGCATGATGGGAACAGGGTTGGAGGGAGGACAACTTTGGTGGTGGGAATTCCCCTGATCCAATGTCAATATATACCTAAAATATTACTATGAAAGACATGTAATACACTTTGGTCAAAATAAAAATCATTAAAAAAAAAGGTCATTGGGTTTCATACAACTTAATTTCACTGACAATTTAATGCATTTGGTCACATATCAATATCTAAGATAAAGGGACTGGAGTGTTGAAAATATTCTGCCTTTTTCTTTATAAGCCAGTAAGAATGTTTTAGTTAAAAGTTGGTATAGAAAATTACCAAGGGCTTCTTTGTAAATTACTTTTTTCTATCTTACCTTTTTTTTTCTTTCTTTTTTTTAAATGCCAAAGCAGACTGTAATCACAGATTATTTCAGACTCATCTCATGGATAAATCATAAGTGTTTTGGGGACCATAAACAGTACCAGGGATTGAACCCAGATTAATTGCTTTACTATTTCTCTGGCTCTATCAAGGATTTTTTTACATATTTGTTGAAGTAGTTAAATTGTAAATATAAATTTTAAATGGGTCTATACTTGTTCCTTTTCTTTCTCCTAATTCCATCTTTCAGAAGAGACTCATTTAGTTCAAATATTTAGCCTCTCGACAGTATTATACTGCATTGCCATCAGGCTAGAACTCTTAGATCTCAACTAGGAATTTATGTTTTAGATTTTTTTTCATAAAATAAAATATACAAATGCATGTATTAAATGTGAAACAATCCTTTATTATATACTAGTTTGTGTGTGCTTGCTCGTGCACACACTGGTTATATTAAAACAGCTAATATCAAATTCCTACACAAGAGACTGAATTACTTAGAAAACTTTCTAATAGTACCTGTGTCCTCATCTCCATAAAAAGGCAATGACCATTTGGGAAACACAGTAAAAGCTGATGTTCCATATTGTTCTCCCTATGCTAAAGTCCTCCCCTGGGGGCTAAATAGATTTGCTAAACCACATGTTGTTTACCCAATTTTTGTGCCAAAGCATTAATGAGACTCCTATGGGTAATGAAGCTTTGCCAAAATATTGGTTCTTCAGCTCAATATCACCTTTCTTCTTGGCAAAGCATTTCTTTGTTGTGTATATGTTTTAAAAAAAAAACAAACAATATAATTTAGCATACTAAATCCTCATATGATCTGCTGAATAGCATCTCTGTATAGGATTTATGTATAAATCTCTTTCTCAGACAAACTAGTTGGAGAAAAATAAACAATAAATAGAAACCTTAATCTATTTTATTCAGTGTGGGCTAGCAAAATTACCTAACACCTTCATCTACATTTCAAAAATTTTAATGCATAAAAATATAAGTCATGAAAGAATTTAAATTGCCTGTATATTTGGATAATAGAGAATGTTTACTTTGAGTCTGAATAATCAAACATCACTTTCAATAATAAAGAGGACATTTAATAAAATTTAAATCTCTTTTTAATAAAACATTTCTCAAGGTCAAATTCACAACTTAAAATCTTAAAAACTTTAAAACCAAAAGCTTCTTGTTGCTGCTGTTATTTTTATTGAGAAAAATTTTGTATAAATTATTTGGACAGCATAATAAATTGTGCTTGCACACTAATTAATGGACAAGATGTGACTGTTTATGTTATCTGCAAGAAAAGAAAATTAATGAAATAATACAACCATCTAACTTGAAGCCCTTGTAATATACTTGCTACTTTCTTCCAAAGAAATTGGTGTTCTGCAAATTTGTAGCCTCTAGAATTTTGCGAAGAGAATCTAAAAAAGCATTACTGTTATAAATGAATGAATTAAACTAAAACAAATGGTCAAAAAATAATGGTCTCAGGGAATTTCCAGACTGACAAGAAAGTAATTTTAAGGCTATTTCTCTATAAAAGCATTAATAATTAATGATTTCAGCCTAAGAATGTAATATTGTTGGCTTTGTTTTGATATTTTGTAAATGACTTTAATAATTGTCAGCTTCTTTTTTATTCAGAAGCCTGATATACTGGAAATTATTTGGAAAATAAATATCTTCCTTTATATACCTAAGATTTTTGAAGTAAAACAAAATGACCACAGGCTAGAAATAGTTATGCATGACATTATATTTGTGAGGGGAAAAGTAAATACAAATATATCATTTTAACAGCACCGTCTAGTATGGTCCAAGTGTGGTTTTCTTTTTGACATATAGACCAGTGGACTTGGCACATTAATTCTGAGAAAAAAAGTATTTCACCTTGAGTGTTTTAATATGGCATATTTAATCTTGAGTAATTATGTGGCTTGTATAAAATAATATTTATAATGATTTTGATATATTATCCAGATAAGATAAAACGTAGGTATGCATAAGACAAGTTATTGCTGAAGTGTCAATGGGCAATGCATATGCACATAAATACTGACAAGAATTCCTATTTACATTCTTATTTCTTTTCTATTTATTTTTTTAATATTTTTATAATGTGCATATTACTTAATTCCTTTTGCTTATATGTTATTTTCTCTTTCACTCTGCCATAGCCTACATCATCAACAATGACTTTAAGTGAATCAACTTATATTGTATAAAGTATAAGGAAATCAAGAACAAAGGCATAACAGTGAATTTGATAATTGTGTCTACAAATAAAGAACAGATTGTAATCTGCCCAGGCACATTTGTAAAAGGTACATGACTTTGATTTTATTTCTGGGTACTCCTATTAAGCAAGCTTGCATATTTTATGCTCTTAAATTACTTTAACATCCAGAATAATTCTCTATGTGTGCATATTCCTTAGAAAGTTTAAAATAGCAATTTTATTTGGCATAGCAACCTGAATGCTCAGGTCAACTGTCAATTATATTTCTCTTTAATTGCTTACATTCTAAATAAATTTCATGGTCTTTAGTTATTTTACACTAAAATATGAATAATTGATAGATGATTCTATTTATTTCAACTAAAACTGTATCCCTTTTTAACCCTGAAAAAATAAACAATTATGAAACAGAAGAAAGTTCCAAATAATTGCATTCCTTTAGGCTACAGCAGTATATTATAGGGCTATAAATATATTTATATAATACCAATTTAAAAGTATATATAAATAATGCTATTTTAATAAATTTAAGTCCTTTATATTTTTCATGTATTATAAATTTTACTTTGCATCTATAATAACCTTTTATCATGAAGATCTATAGAATTATTTGTGATCTGTATTTGAAGTTAGCAGAACCTAAAAATGTGTAGTGTTCTCCAATATATCACACTGATTCTATTCTAACAATATGTTGATTCAGCAATTTGAGAGTTATTTCAGTTTATCTTAATTTCTGTTTTTCTTATCAATTCTTTGTCATTTGTTTCACTGGTTATGATATTTTGGAAAATGTTGCATTTCTATATTTACATATTTTCCCCTCCTTACAATTTTATTTTCTGTGCAAAATACTGTAGGTCACATCTATTAAGAAGTTGTTGCACAAACTAAGTTTTGATGCTCATACTTTAGTTACAAGGCTTGCACACACTTTGTTATATATTCCAAAATTTAACATTTTGCTACTGGCTCAGAGGATCAACTCACACACAGAAGAGAGATTGTGGTTACAACCCAAAACAAGAAATTGTGCCATGTAGAGGGCTTTTATTCTTAACTTCATGCTTACAATTTAGTTTTGCAAATCACTAAATATTCCAAGTCTAACTTTAGATGTTTTAAACCCACACACCCTCCCCACACAGACCACACACACACAATCAGCTGCTTGGTTTAACTTTTATGTAGTTATAAATATCTATCTGATAAGTATATATCAGATCAACAAGGGTATATCATATGTGTACTTTTGTGTTTAAGACATCTCATAAATCTGTATACTTACCTGGGCAGGGGAGATTCCATGATCAAGAAGGTGGTTTCCTCAGGGTGAGGCTCGCTCATTGCACTTAGGGCGTGCTGACCCCTGCGATTTCCCCAAATGTGGGAAACTCAACTGTGTAATTTATGGTAGTGGTGGGACTTTTAAAAATTATTTTTTAAAAAAAGAAATCGTAAAAATCTCATTCTCATATATTATCAAAATGATAGAGCATATTAAAAATACCATGTTTTCCTACTACTATTATACATTGTTTCATTAGAATATTGTAGAGTAAATACAAATTCCACTTTTTACTATAGTCCTTCAATTTTAAGATCTAAGTAAAAAACCTCTTTACATGGAGATCAAGAAATAGAAATATATTAAAACTATTTTATGCTAAATAAATATATATATTGTTTATCTTGATAGTAAACATTGGTTCCTTTTGCCATTAAAAAAGCAATTATATACTGATTCTGAGACAATAAAACAAGATATTTCTAAACCACCTAAGTTGTAAAAAATAAATGTGTCCTTAGAAAGGAGAAAATGTTTTATCTAAGTTCTAAGGTATTATGATATAAAAATATATTTTAAAACTCAATTATTATATAACTTATGTGAAAGATGATAAGAACCACTTACTTCTGTTAGAAATGAAATGCCCCAATTTTTCTTTTTAGCATTTTCATTGTGACATTATTTTAAAAGATATTTAAAAAATAGCAAACTCTATATCTAGTTATAAAGATAATTCTAGTTTTAGCATCGAATTTCAGAAAACCTTGATAAATAATAATAAATTATCAAGTAATTGCTATTGTTATCAATAATTGACAATAAATTTCAACTAGGGGTAATGTAATTTCAGCCATCCTAAAGAAGTCAAAAGAAGAAAATAAAATATAATAAATGTACTTAGCCATCTGTATAATTATATCAGCCAATTAATTTGTGGGGGCATACCCAGTGACACTCTGGGTTACTCCTGGCTATGTGCTCAGAATTCACCTCCTGGCTTAGGGGACCATATGGGGACTCTGGGGGATAGTCCTGAATTAACCACATGCAAGGCAAATACCCTACTTGCTGTGCTATCGCTACAGGTCTTAATATCAGCACTATTTTTTAAAGAAACTAATGGTGATAATCTCTCATCCTATGTCCTTACTCACAAAAATACTAGTTCAATTAAACCTGGTTTCCAATTTGCCCCATTTGAGGAGAGAAGTATACAACAAACATCTGAAAAAAAATCTGCAAGAAAAATAGAACTTGCTTCATATTCATATATTTTTAAAATGAGCATTGCTTCAATTTGTCAATCTATTTACCTACATTCTTGTCTCTCTAGCATGACAATTCTTCTGAAAGAGACCCCTGTACTATGTGCAAATTAAGAAGACTTTTTCCTGTGGAAAATACTCCCTTGTCAAATGCTTCAAGGTTTAGCAATTACCTGTAATATGATATGAAGGAAGAATTTGCCATATTTTCTGCTAGGTCAAGAGAACTATCTCCATCTTTCCCCACTTTGATACTAGATTCTTGAGGAAATGTAGGGATACCTCTTTTTATTGAAACATATGAGTGAGGGATTCCATACTTGTTTTAAAATCTTCCCTGAGCCAGAATGGCCAGCCTGAAAACAGAGTGTGCAAGAGATGTCAATTAAGGTTAATGTGTAACAAATGACACACATCAAAATTTGAAGCCAATGACAAATTTCAATTGTCTTGAATTATCCTAATAGTAACCATTTATGATTGAAATGTGGGTGGCACGTTGACTCAGAAATCAATGCCTAGCCAAGCTAATCAGCTTTCTAGACATTTTAACATATCTCAATTGTTGCGAATTTATCCTGTTTCTATATACAAAAATTAAAAAAAATTAGAATTTATTAAAAGCTGAACCACAGTCTTTAAAATATAACTGCACTCTAAGTCTTTTAGTGCCACAATAAACTGTTTCTGTACATTATTTCTGGGGGACTATTTAATTTTTTCCTTAGTATGAAAATATGAACGTGAACTCCCTCATGAGGATGGAACCTTTATTTTCTGAACATATTTTTCTGAAAATCAGATTTTCCTATATCTGAATTTATACCTGTGGCATTGGAATTTTGCTCATTTTTCTTTCTTTTTTCCTTTTTTTTTGGGGGGTGGGTCACACCTGGTGGCACACTCAGGGTTTACTCCCTGGCTTATACACTAAGAAATCACTTTTGGCAGGCTCGGGGACCACATGGGATGCTGGGATTCAAACCACCGTCCTTCTGCATGCAAGGCAAACGCCCTACCTTCATGCTATCTCTCCGGCCCCTCATTTTTTCTTACTTCTATTTATCTATCATTTTATGACTGGCTAATGTGAAAAACTGTCATCTTTCATTTTTCTGTGCTGAAATCTATAGTATTGCTATGGTTTATTTTCAGAAGTGTGAAATTTTAAAAATTTTAAAATGTGGGCAATTTCTAGTTCATTAATCTTTGCTGAAACTATCCATTTAAAAAGTCTTTGAAATTAGATAATGTACCCACATTTAAAGTATTTGTAGAAACAACAACATGAGAATTGACTGTAGTATTTATAAAGAATGTTTTATCTTTGGTTTCCTTATAATCGAAAAATAGATTTAGAAGAACAAAGCAACAGGACAATGGGTATGGTGCTTCCTTTGTTAGGAAAGACCTAGGTTTGATCCCAGGCATCCCATATGGCCCCCTGAACACGTCACAAAATTGATTCTTGAATGAAGAGATAAAAATAACCTCTAAGCAACACTTGGTGTGGTGCAAAGAAGAAAAAAATGTTTTATATATATGTATATTGTTATTTTTCCTTGTTTCTTATGTGTATATAGCTGTTTTATGTTTCTGTGTATAATACACATATACAGTTTTATATTGTCCTTCATGGAAAGTGGTTTGACTTGGAACATATTTTTAGCAGTTTTCATTACTTATATTTCATATGAAAACTATTGAATTTGAGATGAATATTATGGTCTGGAACTCTACCTATCACCCTTCTGTCCACCAGTCCAGGTAAGAATCCATATGTAAAAGTGAAATCATATTACAGATGGTCCAAATACTTTAATCTATCTAAATGAACACATCCATGATTAATTTATAAATAAATCCTACCTAATACTCTATGGGACTCCACAGATAGCACTGAAAAGATCCCCAATCCATAATATGTGAATGTTTGCAATATATATATATAATTACAATACCATATTTTAAATCCTGGAAATTATCATCTATTTAGTGTACTAATCAGATATAGGAACAAACGTTTTGTTTTAAAATAGTAAAACTTTGAGAAGATATTAATAGTCTAATGAAATGATACAAAAATACTTTTTAAAAAAATAAGATGGTTGGGAGGTATAGAGATTGAGTGACATATTTTATTTGGAAATGAATGGCACTCCTCAAAAAATACTGAAGGTCAAAAAATTTTATTAATAAAATTAATTAAAAGTCACAGATACTACCAATAAATAAAATAAATATATGTTGTTTACATAATATTTAGGTGAGTTTAAGAAAATAAAAAATAATGATAAGTAATATATTTATAATAGCAATATAATAAGTCCAGAAACCATTCTCACTACTCAAATGTGGTTGTAATTTGAAAAGGTGATTGTAGATCATGAGAAATCGCTGCTTCTTTGTTATAGTACATTATCATACAAAGAGCAAAAGAATAATCTGAACAGCAAAAATGGGCTTTATTAATTAATATAAAAGCAATTTGAGGAGTGTGTAAGATCCATACCGCATAAGCTGGGAGAGAAATTTCAAAAAAAGGGAAGTAACTTATCTTGTTTGATGCTCAAAAAAGAGAGTGACCCAACAATTTTCATTATATTAGATGTTAGTTAGGAACCTCACTCTTTTATGAACCTCAACTATTTTCTCATATAATCTACAAACATTTCAATAAACTACAAGGGCAGAGAAACCAAAGTGTTTGTGGTGTCTGGTGGGGTGGTGTATTAACATAGTGTTTTAAGAAGGTGGAAAAACTAGAAATTAAGAAATCTGCACTATAGTCTTCTGGCTGTATCAGCCAAAGATTTGAAGATCTGTATCTGTACAGAAAGTTCTTAAGGGTTCTGTTATTTCCAATCAAAGTCAAAGGAGTGTAATAATGATAAACTTCCCCACAGAGAGCTGCCACACCCTCCCAGAACAGTGCCTTGGTTAACTTTTTCTAACTCCAGTTGTCCTTTAGAATTTAAAGAAGAAAAAGAGAAGAAAAAAAGAAAAGAAAAGAGAAGGAAAATATTCACAAAATACTTTTAATCTCAGTTTTTAACAATTTATAAAAATAAATTACTTTGTCAGGTTAAGAAGTTATTTGCCCAATATATTAGAGAAAACATTATTTTTCTAATGTATGTGATATCATCAAGGGCTTACCAAGTTGTTCATAAATGCATTTGTGTCATAATTATATGTTCACAACATCAGGGGGTTAGAGCAACATTACAGTAATGTAGAGCATATGCCTTGCACATGGCAGACAAGGTTTCAATACTCAGCATTCCATACAATCTTTGAAGGATACTTTCTTTGAGCCTTTGAAGGATACTTTCTATTTTTTTTCTAATATATTTATTTAAGTATTGAGGGATACTTTCTAAATGTGGAGCCAGGGAGGTAACCCCTGGAGCACTATTGGATGTGGCTCAAACACACACACACACACACACACACACACCAACACACACACACACACACACACACACACACACACTTCACATACCCAGTTTTGAATCACCAGATTCTCTAATCTTCCCAACCACCAACCACCACAGTCTATCCTCCTTCCAGGCACAAACAAATTTATTTCATACTACTGGTATAAACAACAAAGGCAAAATAGAACTATCAAAATCTAGATTAACATGTCAGTTTTGGAAGTCATTGTTATTCACTTTTGTTTCTGAGTCAGTGTATAAGAATTTCATAGGTTGTGATTGCTGCTGGTTGAGCCTTTATGTCACCGTCTCGACTCAATGAGGTTTGGTAAGATGACTATAAAACTTTCACATCAGATATCCTGTGTCCCTACAAGGCTGACACAATTATAAAATACGAAGGTATTGCATGACTACTTGTGGTCAACAGTTCAGAATTTATATGGCAAAAACAAATTTGGTGGCTTAGAAGTTTGAAAAGTTGATTTGTGGAAGCTGGGCCATTTCTTACAGAGGAAATAGTTGGGTTGCTATACGTCATGCAGAAAGAGAATCTGAGAGGACCATAGTGATATCAGCCTTCACCAAAACTACCTGAAAGTGTGAGTGACCATTATTTTCTTTGTAAATTGGTGAGGAAGATTTTGGAGCTGGGTGGAGGCTCTACGACTTTTGACAGTGTGTGAGAGTATGTGTATGTGTGTGTTGGGTACTAATCCCAGTCCACTCCCAAAGGAAAGTCCCAGAGTTTTCTGTTTGATCTCACCTAAGATGATGAAGCTGCTTGTATAACTTGATTTCAGCTATGGAACTTGGTCATTTCTGTCAGAAGCCTTAATCTGTGGTGTTGGGCTGTTGTATTTCATGTAGAAATGGGACTGCCCCCACACACCCTTCTTTCTGTAATGCCAGACAGGCATCAATCTGCTCTAGGTTTCTGGGGATGAGTTGGTGGCCATAATTTTCTTTTGGATCTTGGTCAGACAGTCATTTTCTACTCAAAAATATATAATGCTGTAGAGTCTTGGCAGGAAACAGTAAATAGTCTAAAACAATCACACACTATGTGGCTGGAGTGACATATAATCATGTAGGGCCCTTATATGTCATGCAGCTCAGTTGTGTTAGATCTCT